>NC_052515.1:16702266-16866668 GCF_014356525.2 Nilaparvata lugens
TTCAAATTTGGTATGTATGCTCAGTTGGCCATTTAGAGGCGCACTAAGAAATCTTTTGGCAATATTTTAACTCTAAGGGTTGTTTTTAAGGGTTTAAAGTTCGTCTTTTAGCATGTATATTCTTCTTCTCCCAATCTCTTAATTATAATTGAAATTTTCATATCATATGTTACTATAGAACTATAATCTAGATAGAGTACCTCTTCGAAACAGTTGTTAACTGGCAACTAAATTAATAATTTTGTCAGGTTGGCATTAAGTAGAGTTGACTTTGTTAGGTTGGCACCAAGGTGAAGACTTAAATGCATTTATCGCGGAAAAATTGATTGGGCACTGCTACTTCAATCCTGGGAATATTATATTACTAGCCGTCAGGCTCGCTTCGCTCGCCATATCCGTTTAGCCAGACGTTTAGTCTGGACCCCCGACTGGATTGTCCTAACATATGATAAAAATGCTCAAATGAAAAATGCAGGCGAGCGAAGCGAGCCTGCTGATCTCATTCTTGGACGATCCAATCGGGGGTCCAGGGGGTGGAGCCCCCTTGCTAGACGGATATGGCGAGCGAAGCGAGCCTGACGGCTAGTATATAATATAGAGGGTGATTCATAATTATGGTTAAAATATTTTATACATGATAGTAGAGGTGAAAATAAGAAAAAAATTCATATAAACATATATCCATAAACGCTTCATTAGCGAGCTTTACAGGGTGAAAGATTTCGCCCGGAATTCAGTTCCTCTGATGAAATACACGATGCTGAATTGTTGGGCGACTAGTTTTTGAGAAACTTATGCTGGATTCATATGGAAAAATATCTGAAAAATTGAATAAAAACTAGTCTGGAAGCTGTAGTGTGAGTAGTTTTTGAGAAAAAAGTTTAAATATGCAAAAAATCTAAGTAGAAAAAACAAGACTTCTACGTTTGATGCCAATAACTTTATTCAATGACCAGTAAAAAATAATTTTTCGCAATAAAAATGTAGAGAATTTAATTCTGAAAAGAATGATGTAAGCTGTGAAACTAAATTCAAATAAAAGTTGAATAAAATGTATTCTTATGTAGTACATTACACCACAAAAATTTGCTGTTTTATGAGGAGAGAACTTATAACTCATAAGTTGTAGCTGATTGCAAATAAATATTCGGTTTTTTATGAAAAGTTTTTTTATATGAAAGTAGCATATCTAAATGACATTAAACTTTACCAAAGACTAGTAGATTATGCTATTAAGCCTGGGAGGAAGCTCGAACAGAAGTAGATGATCTCTATGATTCTGCCCAAATGTTTACTGAAAACTGATGTTGTGGAAGATTGGATTGATGGCATGAGGATTCTCAGCTGCCCAAATATGTTGGTTGTGGACGTTAACGATAGCTGTTCTTGTAAAGTATGTTCGTCAGTAAATAAAACGGTTGTTAAAAAGTTTGGGTTAACAAGTTTTTCTAAAAAACCATCGGCAAATACCAGCACCAGGAATACAGTCTCGTGGCAATAGAGTTTGAACTTTATGGAGGTGGTATGGATGAATTGTTGCTCTTTTAGTATCCTCCAAATAATAGATTGATTGACATTAAACTGCACTGACAATTCTCTGTGCTCTTCTCTGGATGTTCATAAATTTCGTTAAGAACTTGTTCTTCTAACTCAACAGTCATAGTAGATCGGGGTCTGCTGCATAAATGTGCTCTTTGGATATCAAGAATCTGTTCCAGACAGACGTTGATGAATAGTGACAAAAAACCTTGAACTTAGATATACTATAGGTTAGGAAAGTTCTCTTGATACAAACTCTTGCTTCAGTAATTACAGTACTGTCCCCTCTATACATTAAAAAATGCATGTCAGCAATTCGGAGTATGAATAATGTCTAAATTACCTGCCATTTTTTAAAAAGTTAACACTTAACACAAAAGGAAAGTGGGATGGTTACAAATAACTGGTTAATAAATAAACAAAAAACACAGCGCGGTTACAGTAGGCCTAACGTACAGTTTTTTTTTTTGTTCAACAGTGAGCTAAAATATTTCTGAAATAATTTTCAGCTGATAATTTCTTTTAAATATTTTCTTATTTAAAACATAATAAATCAGCTGTTTGGAACAGCTGTTTAAAACTATGTTTTATTTGCAATCAGCTACAACCTATGAGTATTCCTAGTTCTCTCCTCATAAAACAGCAAATTTTTGTGGTGTAATGTACTACATAAGAATACATTTTATTTAACTTTTATGAATTAGTTCACACAGCTTACATCATTCTTTTCAGAATTAAATTCTCTACAATTTTTATTGCGAAAAATTATTTGTTTACTGGTCATTAAAGAAAGTTATTGGGCATCAAACGTAGAAGTCTGTGTTTTTCTACTTAGATTTTTGCATATTTCAACTTTTTTCTCAAAAACTACTCACACTACAGCTTCCAGACTAGTTTTATTCAATTTTTCAGATATTTTTCCATATGAATCCAGCATAAGTTTCTCAAAAACTAGTCCCCAAACAATTCAGCATCGGTGTATTTCACCAGAGGAACTGAATTTCGGGCGAAATCTTTCACTCTGTATAGCTCGCTAATGAAGCGTTTATGGATATATGTTTATATGAACTTTTTTTCTTATTTTTAATTCTACTAGCACGTATTTAAATATTTTACCATAATTATGAATCACTCTGTATATATAATTCATTCTATAACAGGTTTAAAGGTTTGTATTTGTTGGATGGGTTGGGGGATGGTTGTCATGTGATCGTTCTAGGGCCGACAGTTTTTGTCATTTGTTCCAAAATATGTTTTTTAAAGTCAGGATGAAACTCGCTCGGCTCTCGATGGACCTGATAGAAACAGGAAGTGCATTCCATGCACGACAGGCACTGACTAAGAAGGATTTTGTGAAAATAGTAGTTCGATGATTGGGTATCCTTAAAGTACTTTCTCCGGTTCTAGTATGTGAAGCATCTATCCTCCTACCTTCAGAGACAAATTTGAAATCATCTTTAAAATAGTTCGGATTACCGTATTTCAAGATATCTCTAACAAGCTTGACTATTCGAAAAAGCCTTTGATCAGGAAGCTTCAATGTTGAACTAGCAATGTTGGCTGGGGTGATATGATCATGGCGTTGAAGAGAGTAGACGAAACGTAGACAATAATTTTGGCACCGCTGTAGTTTATCATTCAGAGTGACTTGTTAAGAACAGAATTACAATACATTAAATGTGGGAAGATGAGAGATTGAACCAATAATGATTTAATGTTTCTAGGGAGAATATCGTGCATTTTCTTTAATGCATGCATGGCTGAGAATACCTTTTTACAAGTTTTGTTCACTTGTTCTGACCAGTCGAGAGTATTATTCATATTAATGCCTAAATTTCTAACTGAGCTACAGTAAGAAATGTCATTACCGTCTACACTAATTTTGTGAATCGATTCAAGGTCAATATTGTTTATAAGACGAGAATATCCAATTATAATGGGTTGTGTTTTGATGGGATTAAGCTTGAGGCCATTTTTCTTTGTCCATTCCACTAACGAATTGATATCCTGATTCATTATACCAACGGTTTCATTAATTTTTGTTATGGGACAGCTTAAATAGATTTGAAGGTCGTCTGCATAAGTATGGAAACTGGAGAATTTGATAATGGAAGAAAGGTCATTAGCATACAAAGTGAAGAGGAGAGGGCCTGAAATTGAACCTTGTGGTACTCCATGCATTACGTTTTTCTAAGTAGACTTTTTGTCACCGACAGATACACATTGTTTCCTACCTAATAGATAGGATTTAAACCAAACTAACGATTTGTGACTGAAACCAAGAATAGCCAACTTATTCAGAAGGACTGTATGATCAACAGTATCAAATGCTTTAGAAAAATCAAATAGGGTGAGGATGGTGCATTTTTTGGTCCATAGCTGACCTTATATCATCAGTGACACGAAGCAGAGCTGTCTCAGTTGAATGGAATTTTCTAAAGCCTGATTGAAAGTTATGAAACTTACTATTGTTGTCTAGAAATTTTACAACTTGAGCATGAATGAGTCTTTCTAGCACTTTGGACAATGCAGGTAAAATACTGATTGGTCTAAAATCCTCAACTTTATTGGGTGATGGAACTTTATGTAGAGGGCGAACCAGAGCAAACTTCCAGTTTTCAGGGAAATTGCCTTCTTCAAGTGACTTGTTAAAAATGTATGTAATGGTTGGTAAAACAGCAAATAACATCTTCTTGATAAATTTAATAGGAATTTTGTCTACACCTGTAGCATTACTATGAATACGTTGAATTGCTCTGAAAGTGTCTTCTTCTGAGATTGGATGGAAATGAATTGATCAGTAATGGTAAATCTAAGTTTGTAACCTGCTCTTCAAGATCTGATTAGCAATGACAACTTCGTCGCGTTGGTTAGAGTGTGAAACGAAATGGTCATTTATATTGTTCAATGGTAGGTCAATTAGTGGATTCGATTTATGTTTGCCAAGCCCGAATTCTTTTATTCCCTGCCAAAGTGATTTAGACTCTTGTCTATTGTTTGTCATAAACGAATTCAAGTACCTAATCTTTGAGTTCCGTAATTCCTGTTTAACTCTATTTCTAAGGCTCCTATACTCTATCAAACTGTCCAAGTCAAATGTCTTTTTAAATTTTCTATATGCTTTGTCTCTATGTCCCATCATCTTAAGTATGTCTTCATCATCCACGGTACTCGTCGTTTTCTATTAATCCTCCTTGTCACATAAGGTGCATGTTTGTCATACAAAGTCAGAGTCCAATTCTCGAAAGTCTTGACCATGTCATCAACTGAAGGTAATGCTTCAATTTGATGCCATGGAGTCTGAGCCACATCAGTCAGGAAGGCGGCTTCATCAAAGCTTTTGAATCTCTATAAGTTATAATTTTCTGTTCTGGCTTAGGTATCTTATGGGAAAGTACACAGTAGATCAAATCATGTCCAGAAATAGCTGGGACTGGGATTTGGCCTGCTTGAACAACATCGTTAGGATGACTAACAATGAGAAGGTCAATGAGTGTGTCAGATTCATTGGTATGATGAGTTGGATCGAGAGGTAAAATAGTCATGTTTAGGCATTGGAAAATAGTAGTCAGTTGAAAGAAGTCAAAGTTACGATTTTTCATGTTCAAGTTGGTGTTCATATCCCCATAACTAGTATACGGCTATAACAAGGCATAAGAGAAAGCAAGGCATTTTCGAAATCTGTAAAATGACCTATTTTTTGTGGGCGATAACAGATACCAACGAGTAATTTATCAGTACTAGATAAGGATAATTCAAGTAGCATAAACTCTGGTCTGGAACAATACTCTTGTTTAGATGTGATTAAAACTTTTGTTTTGATACCATCTTTCACATAAATTGTTACACCCCCACAAGCTTTATTAAATCTATCATCCCGGAAAAGATTATATCCAGGTAATGCAACAAAATTTGTTGAAATACTAGGCTTCAAAAATGATTCGGAAATTCCAATTATATTGAAGTTCTGAAAACGGAAGATTGCTCTGAGTTCATCAATGTGGCAGCTGAGGGATTGGACGTTAAGGTGAGCAGCCTTGAAAAGTTTTTTGGAAGAGTGGAGCTTATTTGCTAGAAACATACCTGCGTCATTATAACTATTATTGAAATAATCATACCTACATGAGGGCGAGCGAGCTGACGTCTCAGTGAGAGGCATCATGGAAGCAGCAGACCAATCGTGAACCGACCTCAGAACGACACATGACGGGGAAAATGGGGATGAAACTGATAAAACTTAACCTAAATAAAAAAGTCTCTTGATTCGAGTGCACCTGTATGCCTTGACAGTTCGGCTCCCTTCACTAGTTAAAAACACTAGTTCAAAACAGAGAGAGAGAGAAGTAGGATTGAACAGATGATTAAGAAGATAGGAGAAGAATGAGAAGATAGAAAATGAAACCACTATTTTATCTATAACCAATCACAATCAAAGTGAGCAAAGCATAACAAACTGGAACAAATATGAGAAATTGAAAACTTGACGTAATGATATCTTGAAGAGTTGAAAATGAGCCAATAATCATCCTCGGTTAATTAAGAATATTTGCAAAATTTCAAGTTAATCAGTTCAGTAGTTCAAACGTGATGATGCATCAAAATGACTAATTTTCCTATCCCGTACGTGTATAAGCCAGTTCTTCCCTTTTAGTGTAGATGTCCAAGAGCCGTATTTTCAAACAATTCAAATCACTGTCTCAGCCAAGTAATCATTGACGATGATTCCATTGAGATCCACTCCACTTTATAATAGAATATCGGGGCACCGAGCTTCGCTCGTTATTTTTATTTATTGATAAACAGAACAAATTCTCCAAAATGATCGTGTTTATATTTCACAGCTGGCTACACGTCATCTTATGAATTTCGGGGATGCGATATATTGATTTTTCACATACTCACTCGCTCACTCACTTGTTTACTATCCACAGCTGTTCCAGCCAAGGATGAATTATTATCCTTTTAATGTCGTTCAGCGAGTTTTCCCAAGGATGAGACTTTTATAAAGCGAATCTTTATATCATAAACCTATTATGTTCCAAATTTTGTGAAAATCGTTAGAGCTGTTTTCGAGATCCGTTAAACATAAATAACCAGATATAAAAATAGCCAGATATAAAAATAACCAGATATAGAAATAACCAGATATATAAATACAGAAATTGCTCTGCGTGAGGTCTACTGTTCACAGAACTACTAGTATTGATGTAGGTGTATGATGAAGAAAAATGTTTGAAGATTAATATTGTTGCTTCAGCAGTCAGCAGCAATATTCATCTTCAAACATTTGTTTTCTTATAATATATCTCTACTATGTTTCTATCAAAATAATATAACAGCTGAAGCTATTCTATACTATCAAACGAGCTTAATATAATAGGATAGCATCAATGCTGCCTATTCAATGAATGCTAACAGTGTTAGTAGTAAGCTGGGTTGCCAGGTGATCAAACCAAGAGTCTGTCAGGCTACTTCTCCACTTTTGAAATATTGCATGGAATTTTGAAATATTCGCATGGAATTTATCACACTTGAGAACTAATACACTTCTAGTTTGTGAACTACATAGATGATAGATCAGTTCTATGAACGAAACTCGAGAACACTATAGGGCTGGTTTCCGAGCTCGGGATTCAACTAAGTTCTAGACCTTAAACAGCTGGTGTCAGAAAATTGGCTTTCAAGAAAAGAGGCGTAGTCATAGTCCACGTTTAAATGAAATTTTGAAAAACTAGAAACTTTATCACAGAATAAAATAAAGATAAAATAGTGTAAAGATTCAACTATATTGAATTATTCAGGAATGCTTCACTCCGTCAAAAACGATTCCAATTATAGAAATGGGAAAATAAAGATTATCATAAAAACTACGACTACGCCCTGTTCCGGAAAGCCAATTTTCTGACTCCAGCTATTTAAAGTCTAGAACTTAGTTGAATCCCGAGCTCGGAAACCAGCTCTATAGTGTTCTCGTGTTTCGTTCATGGAACTGATCTATCATCTATGTAGTTCACAAACTAGAAGTGTATTAGTTCTCAAGTGTGATAAATTCCATGCGAATAATTCAAGAATCATCTGCACTGGAGCTAACTAGGCCTACTCTATTTGGTGACGAATGACCTTAATTTGAAGAGAAAAGTGGAAGATCAGTTTAATTGCAATAATAATGGTGATAGGCTGTAATAGAGACCCAAGAGATTCAGGATTCAACCTTGGATGATCCTTTGAGAATTTTTCTCCTTCTCCATTTTATTCTTCTTCCTCCCTCTGTTTCCTTTTCCTTGACAAGTCCCTTTAAGGATTATTTATCAGGATTATTCATCACTCTCCTCCCACTTCATCAGGATTTTGTCCTTTTTCAGATCATTAGACGAGCCGCGGAAATCCATCTTAGTGCTCTGCTCTTCTCAGATAGATTTCGGTTCCTTTATCTCACTCTACTTCATCCGTCTTTTCTTTCCTTTTTTCTTAATTTTCCCCTCCTCCCTACATCCTCTTTCAGAATCATCCCCATAACCTCCTCCTCCTTTTCCTCCTTCTACTCCTCCTTCTCCTTTTCCTGATTTTCCTCATTCTCCTCCTTCTTCCCCCTTCTCCTCCTCCTCCTCCCTCAGTTCCTTCTCCACTTTTCACCCCCTTATTCCCCTCCTCACATCATTATCATTCTTCTCTCAATTCTCCTCCTTGCTCTCCTATCTTCACTCCTCTTCCCACTCCTCCTACCCCTCTTCTCTCCAACACATCCTCCTTCCTCACCGCCAACTCATCCCCTTCCTCTTCCTCCACAATCGTCCCTCATCCTCCTTCTCCACCTCCTTTTCTTCTTCCCTATCCTCCTCCTCATATTCCTCTTTTATCATCATCCCTTCCCCTTCGTCACCATTTCAATCATCCTATTCTAATAGTTCTATTCTTTTTGCCTCCAACGTTATTAGATCCGCTCATATTTCTGTCCTTTTTCATCCGTTTCCAGTTCGTCTGGAACGTGATCTGAACGCAAATTTGAAATTTCAATTCACTTCAGTTGTGAGTCAGTAGGAAAGAGTTTGAATAAAAATAGTTCAACATGTAATCAATGAGAACAATATTTTTTTCTTCTTTTTGATCTATTGGACTTAAAATATTCATTTAATTACTCGTATCCTTACTTTCAAATTACATTCATATCTGGAGTTTCAAGAAAATTTCCTGTTACCGATCATGTTCTCATCAACACTGGGGGAGTCCGCTGCCACTAGGCGTCAAAACTTCAAAACTGTAGAAAATAATGTGAAAAACACTGTTAGAAACCTCATGAAGGAAATTATAATAATATATCCATAGTTTTTATTCAGAATGATATATAGTTACAATATTTGTGAATATATATCTACTATTATAGCATCTACTATTATATATCTAATCACTAATAGCATCTTTTTACTATTTTTGACTTTTAAAGTTAACATGTAGACCATGACCAGAGTTTATACTTTCTTAGTATTTTCGTACTATATTATTAGAAATATCTGTGATTCATATTAAATATCGGGGACCGAGCTTCGTCTGGAGTACAAAAGCATAAACAATTTATTACGAAAGAAGAAATTATAATAACGTTCATACAGAAATTTTCTGTCTAATCACAGTGAATTGAGATTAATTCCCAGAAGAATGCAAGAATTTCCCTCAAAAAGGCCCAGTTGCACAAAAGACGGTTAATTTTTAATACTGATTAACTTCACGTGAACCAAATCAGAGAAGACCATTTCAAAAAGATGGATCTACTGGATTTAATCAGGATTGAAAATAACCCGGCTTTTTTGCAACCGGCACTTAGTACCTGATTGAATGATTGCAAAAGTTCAACAGCTGAGTCATAATTTTGACACAGTCCCACACACATGAATTCGCTCACTCACTTCAATCAGCAACAGAGACGACGAAATAATTATCATCATCTGTTTTCCCATGGATGAATAATAATTATCCTTTTAATGTCCTTCAGCGAGTTTTCTCGGGGATGAGACCTAGTGCAATCGGATTTTTATATCATAGACCTACTTTATTTCAAATTTCGTGAGAATCGTTGGTATTCTCATCCACAAGTACCTGATTGAAACTATAGACCTTATGGAAATACAGCAATAGGCTTCTCCACACATCAGTGTAATCACTTTTCATTTTTTTTTCATTTTTTTTCATCCCACTGACCACCTTTGAAAGGGGTATAAGGATTTGTCAATTATAATCTAAGTCGTCAATCTTTGCATTCTATAATGCAAAAAGAATTCCTCACTGGAATAAGGACAAACCTGCAACAACTCCTCCCTCACCTTAATTCTGAACTTTTCACCTGTAAGAGCTTTTATGCGTGTTGGCAATGAATTATAAAGCTGAATTCCTGCACACTTTACCCCCCTCTCATACATACCAGTTCGATGAATGTCGTCTCTGAGGTTTTGTCTATATCTGGTATTGTATGAGTGGAACAACTCTCCTGTATTGAACCTATCTTTATTCCTATCAATAAAACAAAGAGCCTCTAGAATATATACACCTGGTAGTGGAAGAATCTTCAACTCTTTGAAATAATCTCTACAACTTGCTCTAATAGATTCACTCACCATCACTCTAACTGCCCACTTTTGAATCCTAAATATATGTATTGCATGAGTTGAATTGCCCCAAAATATAACACCGTATGAAAGAAGAGAATGGAACACAGCAAAATAAACACTTCTAAGCGTTCCTGCATCCAGAAATTTCTTCACGGTTCTAAGAACAAATACTGCTGAGTTTAGTTTGCTTTTTAGCTGGTCTAAATGAGGTCGCCAGGAGATTTCAGAGTCCAGCACTACTCCAAGTACCTTTGCCTCGTTTGCTGAACCTATGTTTCCATCTCTCGTATCCAATACTGCTTCCCGAGCCGTCCTGAATAGAATCTGCATAGTCTTATTGTAATTTAGTACCAACATATTTGAGGCCAGCCATTCTTCTAGTTTCTGAAGAGCTCTTCTACTTTCAGATTCCATATCATGCTGACTGTTACTTTTCAATAAAATACTTACATCATCAGCATATAAAACACAGTGTGCTGGCTCAAGGTGTGGTGGCAAATCGTTAATATATAGAAGGAAAAGCAAAGGACCAAGGACTGATCCCTGAGGGACCCCACTCCTCGCCTGTAACCATTCCGACTGATACACGAAAGAGTGAGACTGTATTTCCACCCGCTGATGTCTCTCATCAAAGTACGATACGAACCACTTGAGAACCTTGCCTTCAAAACCATATAATTTCATCTTTTTCAATAAAATTTCAATGTTTATAAGATCGAAAGCTTTGGAAAGATCGGCAATCAGGCCACATACCCTGGATCCTTCATCCACGGAATTCAGCACTTTATTTATAAAAGAAAAAAGCGCATCACCTGTAGAAGTGCCGGGCCTGAATCCAAACTGTTTAGGGGACAGCAGTTTTAACTTGTTCAAGTACTTTCTTAATCTGTGGAGCACTACGTATTCGAATATCTTTAGAAATACAGGTGGATTGGCAATCGGTCTGTGATTTTCAGGAAGCTTGTGGTTACCTTTCTTATAAATGGGGACTACCTTAGAATATTTCAACTTTAACGGTACACAACCGGCTTTCATTGATTCATTAAAAATATAAGTCAGAGGTTCAATTAAATGTTCGGCTGTTTGCTCTACTAGATAGTTTGAAATATTGTAGTGATCATAGGATTTTTTATTTTTTAATGATTTAATTATCTTTCTGAGTTCTGTTCTACTTATTGGATCAAATTCTTTCAAGTGGAAAGTGCGTGACTGTCGATGAACACTGCTAAAGAACTTTAAAAATTCATCTACTTCAGTATATTTACAGATAGATTGTTGTATTTTCAGAGGAGTATTTATAAAATAATTATTTAGTAAATCTGCAGCTTCTTTGCCTTCTTTTATAATTCAAGTTTCATTGGCTATGTTTGTTTCTAATGTTGGAGCGGTACTCTTTCCTGACTCAGTCTTAACTAGTTTCCATATTGCTCTTGTTTGATTTGAAGATTTTTTTATAAATGTACTAGCGGCAATTTTTTTGGCGGCATTCAGGACCTTTCTATAAGTATTTTTATAAATTCTAAGAAAGGATTCAAAGTTAAAGTATTTTATACCTGACGATGTAATTAAGTGAATCATAGTACATACCGATGATGGTATTTTCAACTTGTCAGCTGATTTATGATGAATAATTTTCTACTTATATAATATTATATAATGTTTTGAAAATTTGAGGTTAGGCGTAAAATATCTATTGATTGGCGACATAATGATCGATTGAGTCGCATAACGTAAAATCTAGCCAGACACCTTGGCAGAAATTTATTGTAACTAAATGGTATGCAACTAGAGGAACCAAAAATGCACATGGCCAATTGTTGTAAAGTGAGAAACAACCTATAATCATTAGAAAATTATATTGCATGTAAAAAATGTACTAAAAAACCCAGATAAAAATAATTTAATGTATTAAGGAAGTAGGAGGTTCGTAGGCGCATGTATACTGTAACAAATTTGCATGAACCAATCAAATGGCAGCAATTGATGGGCGGTAATAGTGAGCCGATTCAAATATATTTGTATATATTTCTATAAATGATAAGAGTTTATGAATTATTGTTGTTCAGTTTATGTTTTGGATATGGCCCGAAGACAGATATAACGTCAGATGGGTGACATAAGTAATAATTTAATAGACTGGCATGAACTATTTCATCCTTGAATGGCGTAGTAACGAATTATTTAAATTTTATGCAAATTTGCAAGTCGGAAATGAAAATTGTGAAAAAGAAAGTAGAACTTGCTCACTTGCCTGCCAACCACTACCATGGAATGTCACCAAAATTTGTAGAGCACAATATCTTTTACTGTACCTTTTTAATGACTTAAAGTTAAATCAAATTATTAATTTTTTCATAAGACTTTGTGATGCTATAGTAAAGCAAAAGTCATTTAAATATTTTTTAAGCCCTTGGAAGAGACGACTTCGGCCACCAATAATCCAGGACTATCAGGAATTCGGATCGCCATCAGCAACTTATAAAAAATCCAGCATGTGAGTGATGAATAGTTGAAATAATAATAGGGCGCCCTCAGTGCTTCGAGTGAAATAAGAAATAAAAGCTAGCTTGTCGGAAAGGTTTTAAAAATTAGGAAATTAATAAAAATACTTGTGCAAGTCTTAAAAATGATATAAGAAATATTTTATTGAATAGGAATGAGTCAATTTATATATCAAAGGATACACCAATGGAAAGAATATTAAGTTCTAAGCTAATAATACTAATGTTCACATGATCATTGATTTTTATAATATAATTTGCAATAATATAACGTAGCTCTGGTTCATTGGATGAATCGATTCATCTATTTTCATGCACCCTGAAATCTTGCACCCTGAGATATATATATATATATATTTATTGGAAACTGTAGGGAATAATATATATTTAATTGTTGATTTGTCAATTTATCATGCTCTGATTTGGGAAGTTAATATATAAGTAGGATTGTCCAAATCGACAAGCAACAGCAAGTTGATGTCAAAGCTACATGCAGATAAATGCATATGATCAATGAAGTGGAAGCACATGGTAAAGTTTCGTGCTATAGAACTAGAAAATAGTACTGATCTGTGATATTTTATTTGATTTCGTTTCTTGTTTCATTGTATATTTTGTTGCTCTATATATTTTTCCTTTGATCTAATTTTGAGATTATTTGTTCAATATATGTATCAAATTTTTCATGGTGTACCATTCATTTTATTCCTCAATACCATAGGATATAAATTATATTATAAATATATTTTCATAAATATCAGTATTATATTATTGCGAAAGCTCCTGTATGAGCCTATTAAGATTTTAGTGAGATTATACCCTAGAAAACCACGACCAGATTTTATAGTTATTAAGCTAACTCTCATGCTCTACCGATTGACGCCAAGCAGGAGGCTAAGCGTTATTCCATCAAAAGTAACGTTAAACATTTAAACATTTGAACATTTAAACATTTGAACATTTAAACATTTAAACATTTAAACATTCAAACATTTAAACATTTAAACATTTAAACATTCAAACATTTGAACATTTAAACATTCAAACATTTAAACATTTAAACATTTAAACATTTAAACATTTAAACATTCAAACATTTAAACATTTAAACATTTAAACATTCAAACATTAAACATTTAATCATTTAAACATTTAAAATTTAAACATTTAAAATTTAAACATTTAAACATTTAAACATTTAAACATTTAAACATTTAACATTTAAACATTTAACATTTAAACATTTAACATTTAAACATTTAAAATTTAAACATTTAAACATTTAAACTTTAAACATTTAAACATTTAAACATTTAAACATTTAAACATTTAAACATTTAAACATTTAAACATTTAAACATTTAAACATTTAAACATTTAAAAATTTAATCATTTAAACATTCAAAATTTAAACATTTAAACATTAAACATTCAAACATTCAAACATTTAAACATTTAAACATTTAACATTAAACATTTAACATTTGAACATTTGAACATTTAAACATTAAACATTCAAACATTTGAACATTTGAACATTTAAACATTCAAACATTTGAACATTTAAACATTTAAACATTAACATTTAAACATTAACATTTAAACATTAAACATTAAACATTTAACATTAAACATTTAACATTTGAACATTTAAACATTTAACATTTGAACATTTGAACATTTAAACATTTAACATTTGAACATTTAAACATTTAAATAATTAAACATTTGAACATTTAAACATTTGAACATTTGAACATTTAAACATTTAAACATTTAACATTTGAACATTTGAACATTTGAACATTTAAACATTTGAACATTTGAACATTTGAACATTTAAACATTTAAAATTTAAACATTTAAACATTTAAACATTCAAAATTTAAACATTCAATCATCTAAACATTGTAACAAATCAAATTCTGATGGGTAAATAAAAATCCCTACTTGAAAGAAATTTATAGGTCCAAGTGGAATAATAGGCTAATATCGTCAAATGCGATAACGTTTTCAAAGATTAGATAATATCATGTATCATGGCTCAATTTATAACGGCCAAATAGAAATGGAAATAATTTGCTACTTATATAATATTATATGAAGTTTTGAAAGTTGGAGGTTAGGCGTAAAATATCTATTGATTGGCGACATAATGATCGATTGAGTCGCATAACGTAAAATCTAGCCAGACACCTTGGCAGAAATTTATTGTAACTAAATGGTATGCAACTAGAGGAACCAAAAATGCACATGGCTAATTGTTGTAAAGTGAGAAACAACCTATAATCATTAGAAAATTATATTGCATGTAAAAAATGTACTAAAAAACCCAGATAAAAATAATTTAATGTATTAAGGAAGTAGGAGGTTTGTAGGCGCATGTATACTGTAACAAATTTGCATGAACCAATCAAATGGCAGCAATTGATGGGCGGTAATAGTGAGCCGTTTCAAATATATTTGTATATATTTCTATAAATGATAAGAGTTTATGAATTATTGTTGTTCAGTTTATGTTTTGGATATGGCCCGAAGACAGATATGACGTCAGATGGGTGACATAAGTAATAATTTAATAGACTGGCATGAACTATTTGATCCTTGAATGGCATATTAACGAATTATTTAAATTTTATGCAAATTTGCAAGTCGGAAATGAAAATTGTGAAAAAGAAAGTAGAACTTGCCCACTTGCCTGCCAACCACTACCATGGAATGTCACCAAAATTTGTAGAGCACAATATCTTCTACTGTACCTTTTTAACGACTTAAAGTTAAATCAAATTATTAATTTTTCATAAGACTTTGTGATGCTATAGTAAAGCAAAAGTCATTTAAATATTTTTTAATCCCTTGGAAGAGACGACTTCGGCCACCAATAATCCAGGACTACCAAGAATTTGGATCGCCATCAGCAACTTATAAAAAATCCAGCATGTGAGTGATGAATAGTTGAAATAATAATAGGGCGCCCTCAGTGCTTCGAGTGAAATAAGAAATAAAAGCTAGCTTGTCGGAAAGGTTTTAAAAATTAAGAAATTAATAAAAATACTTGTGCAAGTCTTAAAAATGATATAAGAAATATTTTATTGAATAGGAATGAGTCAATTTATATATCAAAGGATACACCAATGGAAAGAATATTAAGTTCTAAGCTAATAATACTAATGTTCACATGATCATTGATTTTTATAATATAATTTGCAATAATATAACGTAGCTCTGGTTCATTGGATATTTTGTTGCTCTATATATTTTTCCTTTGATCTAATTTTGAGATTATTTGTTCAATATATGTATCAAATTTTTCATGGTGTACCATTCATTTTATTCCTCAATACCATAGGATATAAATTATATTTATAAATATATTTTCATAAATTATCAGTATTATATTATTGCGAAAGCTCCTGTATGAGCCTATTAAGATTTTAGTGAGATTATACCCTAGAAAACCACGACCAGATTTTATAGTTATTAAGCTAACTCTCATGCTCTACCGATTGACGCCAAGCAGGAGGCTAAGCGTTATTCCATCAAAAGTAACGTTAAACATTTAAACATTTGAACATTTAAACATTTGAACATTTAAACATTTAAACATTTAAACATTCAAACATTTAAACATTTAAACATTTAAACATTCAAACATTTGAACATTTAAACATTTAACATTTAAACATTTAAACATTTAAACATTTAAACATTTAAACATTCAAACATTTAAACATTTAAACATTTAAACATTCAAACATTTAAACATTTAACATTTAAACATTTAACATTTAAACATTTAAACATTTAAACATTTAAACATTTAAACATTTAAACATTTAAACATTTAAACATTTAAACATTAAACATTTAAACATTTAAACATTTGAACATTTAAACATTTAAACATTTAAACATTTAAACATTTAAACATTAAACATTTAAACATTTAAACATTTAAACATTTAAACATTTAAGAATTTATAAATTATACAATTTATAAATTCGGAGTCTTTTGATGAGAGTAATTGAAAGTAATCGTCGAATAAACAATCTCACAAACAATGGCTCTAGTAATTAGTAAGAGCTTGATATGATCGTTCAATAAGTAATGGATGAATGATAAACAGGATTACCCTATTCTAAGAATTTATAACAAATTTAAATGAATACATTGAAATGATTGAAAATTTTACAACTATGATATGAATTCGAATGATGAAAACTTGTATAAACTAGAAGCGGCAAGCGATCTTTGATTAGTTCAAATTTCTCATCGTCCTTTTACAATTTTTATTAACAAGTTGATATTGAAAAAGCGGATCGAATTTGCTCAACCGTTGTTTTGGTGCAACGATGTATAATTTAGTAATTTGGGCCAGTATAGCATTGGCAGTGACTGTCATATTAGCATTGCAGAAGTCTTTTAATACTATGGATTGTCAACAACCCAAGTTGGCTAAATTCTAATGTATTCAGAAGTAGACTAATGAAATACGAGTTAGTGGTTAGTACAAACTAAATACTATTCAGGACTTGAACTGACTGAACTAACAGGGGAGATTTAGTGTGCTGTAGGAAGGAGGAAAATAGAACACAAATACGTGGAGAAAGAAGAGTGAATGTGGAATTTTATGAGAGAGAATGTCATGAGAGTGTAGGAGAAAGAGAGTGTAGAAGAAGGGAGTTGGTTACATAATGATTCAAAAAGATTAAATTCGACTCATTCATTACATTATTCAGATCATTTTTTATTTCTCTAAATTATTTGTGATGATTTAGAGAGAGAAAGAATGAGAAAGGAAGAGAGAGATAATCTGAATTGAGTCAGTTTAAGAATAATTACCCTGTCTGAAAGGGGCTTACGAAGGAGACATTCACCAAAAATGGATACTATGCTCCCAAATCCAAGACGTCAAGTGTTCGAATGTAAGTCAACTTCCTCCCTTTCCTCTCTCTTACTTTCTCTCTCTTTCTTCCCCTTAAACTCGCTTTCTTCTCCTCTTCTCCTTCGTCTTCTCCCTTGTTTGCGATTTCTCGGCCCATTAAAAGCGCATTAAGAGCTGAGCTCAGGTTGCCTCTCTGTTATAGTCGTTAGCAGAAACTTGAAGAGAGTCTCAGGAGAGCCTCTCCTCTCTCACTAACTCTCTTTCTCTCACTCACACCCACACTATTTTCTGGGCCTTGCAAATGTTGAGATATTTTTCTTTGTACTGAATTTTTGGCCAATCTCTGAGATGCTATGCAGTTTTCGTTTGGTCTGAATTGGCATTTCCCAACAGTTTCTTTTTCTGCGAATCTCTCAATATATTTGCTCATTAGATTCTTGGAAACTAGTAGCAGGCTAGTTTCTTAATAAATTCTATGACGACTATCTATAGTAAATAAGTATTTATATCATGCAAACTAGAAACGTAGTAGGAGGCTTCTAACTTGATACGTGAAAAATGAAAGAAAACTATATTTCATCAATTGACTATCGTAATTTATTCTTCAAAAATTAATAATTTGAATGTTTCATCTCCATCAATTATTTTCCACTCCTTTCAAATAATGTAATTTATGAATTTTTAGCAGTCCAAACGCAAAAATAATACGTGAAACCTAAAATGATTTTCCTCTCGATTCCAGAACTTGTGCTCAATCTCAAATTTCTCCTGAGATATAAGAGGTGAAGCTCTAGGAAAAACATAGTATCACTCAATTTTTCTGCTCATTTCACAAAAAAACTATTCGATTAAAATAATGCAGTGGGATTAGAAGTAAGAGTTTATTTCATTGAGGTGGCTGAACTTTTGATGAAATCACACATCCTCTTTAACACGGTAATTAAGAATTTCCGGATTCTTGTTCATAAGAAAGTCGATTCAGTATTTTGATGACGGAAAAATCATCATGATAAATCCTCCTGTCAAGATCCTAGTAGATAAATCGGTACATAAATGTACTACAAAATTTTAAAACCTTGCAATGCTACAATATCATTGTAGCATGATATGACATCCCTGTTTATTAAAGAGTCATAATAGAAAAAAAAACAGTTGATATGAAAAATATCAGTTTACTATTGTCACAAGGCTGATAGGGATATGAATAAGACAAATCTCCGCTAGTATCGAGAAAACAATTCATATTGTTATCCACTACTGTTATTGCATAGAATATTTTTGTATAAGACAATTTTTTCGCCAGTATTAAGAAACACATTCATATTGTTATCCTCTACCTATTGTTATTCTATAAGATTGTAGGATTTCTGAATCCGTCAATACGTCTTTGTCGTTGGAGGATTGGAAGAAAGCTCATTATTTTCACGGCGAAGCTCAGCGACAAGAATGCTTCGATTCTCCGATTGTTGTCGATGAAATGCGTCAACTTTTGCGGGTTGCGGATGTTTTTTTTCAGGTGACAACAAAGTCCTGTTAACAAGCGGATTTTGTAGGTGACAGCGAATGAGGAAAATATGTGAAGAAAGTTGACAGTGGAAAAGGGGTGAGGATTATAAGAGGATAAGGCAAGATGTGTGACTCAGGGAGAGGTGTGTGACTGGAGTGGCGGAGGGGAAAGAAAAAAAAAGTAGAGGAAGAAAACTATGTGAAGACGTGACCGTGTAATGAAGAAGAGTGTAGAAAGATTGAAACATGGTGTAGAGGAAGGAAAAATCATCATGATAAATCCTCCTGTCAAGATCCTAGTAGATAAATCGGTACATAAATGTACTACAAAATTTTAAAACCTTGCAATGCTACAATATCATTGACATCCCTGTTTATTAAAGAGTCATAATAGAAAAAAAAAACAGTTGATATGAAAAATATCAGTTTACTATTGTCACAAGGCTGATAGGGATATGAATAAGACAAATCTCCGCTAGTATCGAGAAAACAATTCATATGTTATCCACTACTGTTATTGCATAGAATATTTTTGTATAAGACAATTTTTTCGCCAGTATTAAGAAACACATTCATATTGTTATCCTCTACCTATTGTTATTCTATAAGATTGTAGGATTTCTGAATCCGTCAATACGTCTTTGTCGTTGGAGGATTGGAAGAAAGCTCATTATTTTCACGGCGAAGCTCAGCGACAAGAATGCTTCGATTCTCCGATTGTTGTCGATGAAATGCGTCAACTTTTGCGGTTGCGGATGTTTTTTTTCAGGTGACAACAAAGTCCTTTTAACAAGCGGATTTTGTAGGTGACAGCGAATGAGGAAAATATGTGAAGAAAGTTGACAGTGGAAAAGGGGTGAGGATTATAAGAGGATAAGGCAAGATGTGTGACTCAGGGAGAGGTGTGTGACTGGAGTGGCGGAGGGGAAAGAAAAAAAAAGTAGAGGAAGAAAACTATGTGAAGACGTGACCGTGTAATGAAGAAGAGTGTAGAAAGATTGAAACATGGTGTAGAGGAAGGAAAAATGACAATATAGTGGATGAAGGATACTTATTACCACTGATTCAACCCGTAAACTAATGTTTATCTAGTCCATGTTACTACTTATGGAAATAGAAGGATTTAAATAGACGAAGAAGAAGGACTTGGAGCGGATGATAGTAGGATGGAGAAAAATGATATACATTTTTAGTAAAATAATTTGTTGAGAAAAAAATGAAAATATAAATTAATTTGTTTTAAACTATTGTTTTAAGAGTTATTCAATGGATGGAATTGGAGCATTTGAATGAAGATTTCACAAGGAATAGATCGGAGAGCTAGAATGAAATTCGAAAGTGTAACATGACTGACAAAATAAAGTCTAATAATTATGAAAGCAGAGTAATAGAGAAGAGTAAAATTGTTCCAGAAGACGGAGTCAAATAAGGAGAAAAGCAGTGATGAAAATAGTGGAAGGTGGTGAAAAAGTGAGATTGTTATGGGGAGAAAAATTGTAGGAACAGGGAGAGAAAATATAAAAGATAAGGAGATGTAAGGATTCAGAGAATATGGAGATAAAAAATACTGTAGAGAGGGACAGAAGTGTCCAAAACACAAGTTGTTGAAGGCAGGCAGATGGAGAAATATATTCTTCTCTGCTCCCACAGGAAGGAAAGGAGAAAGATTCAGCAAGAGTGAAATAGTGTATGGGTTGAAAGAAGAGAGTAAAGGGAGAAAGCATCATTTGTCCAGCTCTATAACGAGACCCGATTGAAAACGTGAGACCTTTGTAATCTGATTGTAATCTGATACGTTTCCAAAATAGAGGGACTGCCAACACTATGATTATTTTGCTCCTCAAAAAACCCACTTGTACACATAGTATCGTTATATTATATTGCTAAGGATATTCTGCATTGTACCTATAACTATATACGTGATGAAGAGTTGCATAATCCACCTCTTTTTGTTGGGGCTACTCTTGAAAATCAAGGAATAAAAATTCAAGTACCTTTTTTTAAAATTGTTTGAAAATGTTATTCAATTGAACATCAATAAGCCAATTCTAGATAGAATCATGCAAATAGCAATTCAAAATGTATCGTCCTAGTTTTTCAAACCATATGAATATACAAACATGTGATCAGAAACAAGAAGTCAGCAAAAGTATTTATTGAAGTTTATTCGATTGTACTTAATAATGACATGAATGTCGAAAAATATCGTAAGTAAAGAATTGTTCAACAAAAAGGTACTAAGATTTTGACATTGTATGATTTTGTATATTTCACAGTGAATAACAGTGTAGAAATACAAGGAAACTCAAATTTTAACAGAAAATTAAATAAACATGGACAAGTTCAGACACATTTTCAAAGGTCAAAGTTGTTTTTTGCCATACAGGACGGCAGAATGCATATACGCATAGATATCAGCTTGGCAAAAAGAAATAAAATAATAGTCGAAGCCTGAGGAAATTGTGAAAACATGAGATAAAAGGTGTATTATTCCATTAAACTTGAATACTTTCACAAATTGAATGTCAGCGTAGACTCTGAATAAAAACTGTAATGAACGTTTTTTAAATCACCTTGAAGATTTAAAAAAATGACCCCACCTCATCAAGGGTCCTAAGTACTAGATGCAATCTTTTTCAACTGAATAGACTTGGTATCGAAGTATTTAGGAACAATCTTCATATAAGAAGTTTTCTCATTTCGAGCTACAGAAAAAACTCCCAGACATTACCGAATAGGCTAGGCTTATTTTCTTCTGTCTATTATTATTATGCGAATAGCATGGAGCAGTGATTGAGTGGTAGAATGGAGATAGCTGTCTAAACTTCGACATGTCAACAAATGAAAAAGTCATTAATTCACTCTAATTTGGTAACTGCATTCTAATCAGTGAGAAATCTTAATTTCAGATATAAGGTGTCAAGTTTGACATTCAAGATTGTTCAGCCAAAGCATGTCAATCGTTATTTTATATTGTATTGGATTTCTTTTCTCAATAAGTTATTTAAACTAGTATTCAATATTTTGGAAATGACTTACATTCCATAATATACAACAATGCATTCAACAACAGGTGCTGGTATCTTGTTGCAGTATCGCTGGAATGTCTCCAATGGATTCCGATGAGAAATTTATAAGTCCCCACTCGATACAAGGGCTGAAATGATGCTATAAACAGGTGGGCTCCATCCAAGTAATTTTGCGGTCACAAGGCCTGCTGTTTGCAATATGTGCTTCTCCTATTGACTCTCTCTCACTCACACACTCTCTCACACATACACACACTCTCTCTCCTCTCTCAGTCATCCTTACTCTCTAGCACTCTAACTCTCTCTACTCACCCTCTCTCACAAACTCCCGTTCTACTCAATCTCTTTCACTCATTTTCTCTCTCTTTCTGCCTTCATCACATTCCCACTTCGTCACCCGTTTTCTTTCTCTTACTCTCTCCCTCTATTGTAATCTCATCCCTCTCACTTTCATCATCACTCTGTTTCTCTCTTTAGTGTGCTTTTCTTGTAAACAAATGGTATGCAATTGGAGGACTTTCGAAAGCACATGGCTAATTGTTGTAAAGGGAGAAACAACTTATAAACCCCATAAAAAACTATTATCTGTAATGAAATATACTTGAACCACCAAATAAAAATAAATTTAATATTAAGGGAGTAGGATGTTCCTAGGCGCATGGATACAGTAGTGAATTTGCATGAACCAATCAAATTGCAGTAATCGATGGGCGGCAATAGAGAGCCGATCAAATGTATTTATAAATATTTCTATAAATGATAAGATTTTATAAATTATTACTATTCAGTTTATGTATCGGATATGGTCCGAGAAAATATAAAATATCATACCTAAGATATAGGTAATAATTTAGTAGATTGGCACGGACTATTTGAACCTTTAAATGGCGTAGTAGCGAATTATTAAATATATGTAAATTTGTAAGTCGGAAATGAAAATTGTAGAAAAAGAGTAGAACCGCCCACTTGCCTGCCAGACACCACTATGGAACACACTAAATTTGTAGAGCACAAGACCCTTTATTACATTGTACTTTTGAAAGACTTAAAGTTTAAATTCATTAATTAATTTTCCATAAGACTGTGATGCTGCATTAAAGCAAGGTCATTTAAACATTATTTATTCCTTGGAGAGAGACTTCGTCCACCCGAAAACCAGAACGACCAGGAAATTTCGGATCGCCGCCAACATTTAAAAATTCGCAGTGAGTGATAAATTGTCGAAATATATAAAGTTAGGGCGCCCTCAGTGCTTCGAGTGGAAACAATATAAAAAGCTAGCTCGTCGGAAAGGTTATAAATATTAAAAATTATATAAAACTTGCGAAAGTCTTAAGAAGGTAAAGAAAATATTTTATTGGATGAGAACATATCCGAAGGGTGCCAGATTAAAGGAATATTTAATTTTAATCTTGTAATACAAATGCTCACTCAATCATTGATTCTATTCAACAATTTGTAATGATATAATGTAGCTCTTGTTCACTGGATGAATTGATTTATCTATTCCATCGGAGGCCGAACCTTAAGCCCTAAGAGATTTTATAAAATTATTGGAACATACTGAAATCTATAGAAATTATATATTTTTTATGATTTACCAATTTATATTTTATGATTTTTGGAAAGAAGATATAAAGTGAGATTTTCTAAATCGACAAGCAACACAAGTCGATACCTAAGCTGCATACAAATAAATGCATATTATCAATGAATAAAAAAGCACATGGTAACGTTTCGTGCTAAGAGCTAAAAAGTAGTGTACCAGTTTGTGATATTTTATTTTGATATATTTATTCTTGTATTGTGTGTGTTTGTTGCTCTATACGTTTCACATTATCTGTTTTTTAATATTTATTCGTGCAATATATGTATCAATACTTTATGATGTATCCTTATTCAATTCCCCAATACCATGCATGACAATCTCATATCTATTTATAAATTATCAGCATTGAGTTATTAAGAAAGTTACCATCCGATTTTATCATTAATGGAATAAGCTGGTTTACTCAGCAATATATTGCATTGTTAATTAATCTCTGGAAATAATACATTCTAAAGATTTCTATAAATTGTCCAAGAGCAATAAATTGCAGGAGCTCCTGAGCGAGCCTATAAGGATTTTATCGAAGTTGTGTTCTAAAAAACTACAATCAGACTAATATATTTTTGCACTCATGCTTTACCGATTGTAGCCAAGCCAGGCAAATTGTTATTCATATAAAATAACGTCATAAGTTTATTTAATATACTTGATAATGACATAAATGTCGAAAAATATCGTTAGTAAAGAATTGTTTAACAAAAAGGTACTAAGATTTTTATTTTTTGACATTGTATGATTGAGTATATTTCACAGTGAATAACAGTGTAAAAATACAAGGAAACTCAAATTTTAACAGAAAATTAAATAAACATGGACAAATTTGGACACATTTTCAAAGGTCAAGTTGTTTTCTGCCATACAGGACGGCAGAATGCATTTACGCATAGATATCAGGTTGGCAAAAAGGAATAAATAATACTCGAAGCCTGAGGAAATTGTGAAAACATGATATAAAAGGTGTATTATTCCATTAAACTTAAATTCTTTCACAAATTAAATGTCAGCGTAGACTCTAAATAAAACCTGTAATGAACGTTTTTTAAATCACCTTGAAGATTTAAAAAAAATGACCTCACTTCATCAAGGGTCCTAAGTACTAGATGCAATCTTTTTCAACTGAGTGAGACTGAGTAACGAAGTATTTAGAAATGATCTTCATATAATGAAATTTTCTCATTTCGAGCTACAGAAAAAACTCCCAGACATTACCTAATAGGCTAGGCTTATTTTCTTCTGTCTATTATTATTATGCGTATAGCATGGAGCAGTGATTGAGTGGTTGAATGAAGATAAACCTCGACATGTCAACAAATGAAAAAGTCATTAATTCACTCTAATTTGGTAACTGCATTCTAATCAGTGAGAAATCTTAATTTCAGATATAAGGTGTCAAGTTTGACATTCAAGATTGTACAGCCAAAGCATGTCAATCGTTATTTTATATTGTATTGGATTTCTTCTCTCAATAAGTTATTTAACTAGTATTCAATATTTTGGAAATGACTTACATTCCATAATATACAACAATGCATTCAACAACAGGTGCTGGTATCTTGTTGCAGTATCGCTGGAATGTCTCCAATGGATTCCGATGAGAAATTTATAAGTCCCCACTCGATACAAGGGCTGAAATGATGCTATAAACAGGTGGGCTCTATCCAAGTAATTTTGCGGTCACAAGGCCTGCTGTTTGCGATATGTGCTTCTCCTATTGTCTCTCTCTCACTCACACACTCTCTCACACATACACACACTCTTTCACCCTCTCTCAGTCATCCTTACTCTCTAACACTCTCACTCACTCTACTCACTCTCTCTCTCACAATCTCTCGTTCTACTCACTCTCTTTCACTCATTTTCTCTCTCTTTCTGCCTTCGTCACATTCTCACCTCGTCACCCGTTTTCTTTCTCTTACTCTCTCTCTCTATTGTAATCTCATCCGTCTCACTTTCATCATCACTCTGTTTCTCTCTTTAGTGTGCTTTTCTTATTGAATGGAGAGACGTGTTGAAAGCCAAGAGAGGCCAACCGGATATTGCTCTAGTGAGTTCAACTTCAAACTGTCGACATTGGTTGAACGGGAAGCCATGATGATGTTTGTGAGGCTGGCTGACAGTTTGGAGTGAATGAATGTGACTATAGCTGTAGCCGATGTCGGATGAGACTAACACAAATTGCTCGCATGTTGAACGAGTGGAGGGGATTGTTAAGGGATGGTGTAGAGAGTTTGGAAAAGCATGGGAAATGAGTGAGGAAAGATTGTATGAAACGAGGGAATGAGAAGGAGGAGAAGAAGAAAGAGTAGGAGGAGGAGAAGGAGGAGGAGGCAGAAGAGGAGGAGGAACAAGAAGAAGAAGAAGAAGAAGAAGAAGGATGAGGAGGAGGTGGAGGATAGATAGATGGATAAATGTAAATATAAAGGAAAATAAAAATCTCAGTACCCTTTTTGAAACATTTTATCACAACATGTTGCAACATTGATGCCATTTTCAAGTGATATGAAGTAAATAAATAAATACTGCTGGAAGATTCTTATTCATTTATAAAATATTAGAAACATATTGTGATAAAATATTTCAAAAAGGGTACTGAGATTTTTATTTTTCTTTATATTTATATTACAAGTAGCCCTATACAGAAAAGAGATGAATAATATGGATAAATGTCTTTTATTTTGACTTATAACATTACAAAAAGTGTTGTGGGCGAAGTTGAGCAATAATAGCCCCCTCAAGGAGGAAGAGGAGGAGGAGGAGGAGGTGGATGTGGAGGAGGAGGAGGAGGAGGAGGTGAAGGAGGAGGAGGAGGAAGAGCGGAGTAGTCGCCACCCCTTGTGCTAAAGGTGTTGGATGAAAAGCGTTGTTTTAACAATTTACACTTCTAAGAGCGTATATCTCGAAAACTGTTTGGAATATCACAAAACTCCATCAAAAAAATATTATAGAGATTTATCAAGCTTTATTCTAAAGTTTGTCATGTCGGTTGAATGCATTTTTCTCAAATTTTTTTCAAATCCCATTGCAATCTAGTCTAAAAAGACTAATGAGCAATTTTTCCTTATATAATAAATGGTTAAATATTAATAAGATAGGTAGTTCTCACCAGGACTACTACTTCTAGCACTAACTTGGATTAACAAAGATAATAATAGTAATATATATATTGTGATGAATCTTTTGAGTAAATCTCATGAAGGAAAGAATTAACTAGAAAAATTATAATTACCCTTATAAAATAGAAGGTTGCCAAAGAACAGTAGCACCCAAGCGATAAGGCTTTCTTATCAACAGCTGAGTATAAGATAAGAGTACCGTTTTGTACTACGCATTTTTCCAAAGAATTATTTAATAAAATTATAATCATTTTGCAAATTAGGTACAAATCATTTATGAATTGCTCATTGCGCTTTTGGAGGTTACATTTGTTTAAAATTGACCAGATGTTTTGTAGCAGCTCAGACACAGCTGACTGACTCAATATATTATAAATGTCATGCCAGGTTTTCATGCAAACTATATCTATATATATAAAAGCGGAATGGCACTCACTCACTGACTGACTGACTCACTCACTCACTCACTCACTCGCATAACTAAAAATCTACCGGACCAAAACGTTAAAATTTGGTAGGTATGTTCAGTTGGCCCTTTAGAGGCGCACTAAGAAAATCTTTAAACTCTAAGGGTTGTTTTTAAGGGTTTAAAGTTCGTCTTTTAGCATGTATATTCTCTTCTCCCAATTCTTATTATAATGGAAATTCCATATCATATGTTACTATAGAAATATAATCTAGATAGAGTACCTCTTCGAAACAGTTGTTAACTGGCAATAAATTAACAATTTTGTCAGGTTGGCATTAAGTTGAGTTGACTTTGTTAGGTTGGCACCAAGTTGAAGATTCAAATGCATTAATTTATCGCGGAAAAATTGATTGGGCACTGCTACTTCAATCCTGGGAATATTATATTACTAGCCGTCAGACTCGCTTGCCCTCGCATATCCGTTTAGCCAGACGTTTAGTCTGGACCCCCGACTGGATTGTCCCAACATGATAAAATGCAGGCGAGGAAGCGAGCCTGCTAATCTCATTCTTGAACGATCCAGTCGGGGGTCCAGGGGGCGGAGCCCCCTGGCTAGACGGATATGGCGAGCGAAGCAAGCCTGACGGCTAGTATTATTTCTAAAATTAAGACTATTCAAAAGGATAAAGAATTTCAAATAGAAAAATAAAATGTATGGTATTGTTAAAATTTATTTATTACTCACGAAATACATTATAATGTAAATGTTATTGTACGAACTAGGTCATAGCATGAATATGGTATTACTGATAAGAGCAGCAAAAAAAATTATAATAGTTTCAAATGTAATAAGAATCGTATAGAAATATTAAATACTAGCCGTCAGGCTCGCTTCGCTCGCCATATCCGTCTAGCCAGGGGGCTCCACCCCCTGGACCCCCGACTGGATCGTCAAGAATGAGATCAGCAGGCTCGCTTTGCTCGCCTGCATTTTTCATTTGAGCATTTTTATCATATATGTTAGGACTATCCAGTCGGGGTCCAGACTAAACGTCTGGCTAAACGGATATGGCGAGCTAAGCTAGCTTGACGGCTAGTAATATAATATTCCCAGGATAAGTAGCAGTGCCCAATCAATTTTTCCGCGATAAATGCATTTAATCTTCAACTTGGTTCCAACCTAACAAAGTCAACTCAACTTAATGCCAACCTGACAAAATTATTAATTTAGTTGCCAGTTAACAACTTTTTCGAAGTGGTACTCTATCTAGATTATAGTTCTATAGTAACATATGATATGGAAATTCATTATAATTAAGAGATTGGGAGAAGAAGGATATACATGCTAAAAGACGAATATTAAACCCTTAAAAACAACCCTTAGAGTTAAAATATTGTAAAAAGATTTCTTAGTGCGCCTCTAAAGGGCCAATTGAACATACCTACCAAATTTGAACGTTTTTGGTCCGGCAGATTTTTAGTTATGCGAGTGAGTGAGTGAGTGAGTGAGTCAGTCAGTCAGTCAGTGAGTGAGTGCCATTTCGCTTTTATATATATAGATGAATATTATTGTTTCAACTGAGTCACATGGTGAATGAATCTCTTTGGCAAGTCTAAGCCAATCATATGTCATATGTCACATGTCATAGTTTGTTTTTTCGGTTCTTTTCCAAAATATTTCTTAATGTACGAATCTTCTCTATTCAAGTGATAATAAGTGAAATATCTGTTCTATTTTTTTGTTTTGTAGCATCTAGATTGAAAATTTACTTTGTGAAATATTAGTGGTCTAAAATTTTGCAAAGTGAAGAGCTACAAGACTTAACCTATTTCGGACTATGTGTAACCATATCTAAATTGGGGAGAGGAATAGCACAAGGTTACCTTATTTTCCTCTCCCTATCATTTATATGATGTATACTTATTATATCAATCAATAAAGAATAAAGAATCAATAAAGAAATAGCACCAAAAGTGATGATCGTTTGAAAACATCATATGTTAATCTGTTATCAGACAGCAACCCTGCCTTATCATATATGCTAGTGCATGTACACTGTATAGGGGAACTGTATCTAGAGAATTAAGTAATTTAAAAAATTATACAAATGTTATTATTACTGTAATCAAAGGATTAATTTATTGCTTGCCACTGACGTCATGCCCACGTCATAACCATTCTACCAATGGCAAATTTCATGCAATTAATTACACAGAGATTCTCAGAAAAGGTTCTAGTCAAAGGCTTAGAAGAAGGCAAGACACTTCCCTTTTGAAATCCTCACCATTAAGACCTTGTAAAAAGTTACAAGACCCATTAGTGAAATTTGTTCGATTTTGTATATTTTATCTGTGAGCCAATATCTTAGGCTATTTATCTATTATTTTATAAATTTATTTCATCAGTCGATGATTAGAATTCAAAATTAATTATTCTAATTTTATTTGGTGAAGGAGATATTTAATTAAAATTCCACACGTGCTGAGACCGAAGCCTGGACCAGCCACCGATCAAACAAAATTTGATCTAAAGGAACCACGACCGGCAAGAGGATTCACGTGAGTTTTATATTTTGGGGCCCCAATCTACGCTTTAAAAGAAAATACAGTGCAGAAAATATAACATTTTTCGTTAAAGTAATGGCCACGCCGACAAGCGGTTATAATTATTAAGATTCTAGATTTTATCTGATATAGAATTTATAAGAACTTGTAGTTGATTAACTATCCTCCGCTGCCAGAACCACGACCTGAGTAATTTTTTAAAATCTTTTATAATTTGTTTTCACTATTTTTTAAGAAAACTGTTAAAATTATCAATTATAAAAATCTGTTTGATCATGCATAGTGTCATGCGAGTACAAGAAATTTCTAATTATTTCTGTTATGTTAAACTATTTTCAATCTGATCCAAGCTCTAAATCTGCACTGTCAAATCATATATTTTATTATATTATATTTCCATTCGTCAATTCGTCTTCTGAGCTCGATTATTCTTAAGCCTGTCAATTATTGTGTCTGACACGTTCTATATTATCAAGAACCGATCAAGTACGATCATTGAAATAATTGATTCAACCTGGATATTGGAACAGATCTAAGTGGAGTAGTGTGTGGGGTCAGATCGAGATTACTCATTCTCTGTCCTTACCTGCTCATATATCAGCTTTTATCTGTTACCAACTTCGGCTTGGGAGCGAATTTTTCGACTGTATGACAGATGCAGCTGGAGATCATATAATTCCTACCATAGAGCATAAAGCCCGACAAGACTCTGTTCTCGAAGTATATTCTGAACGATCTCTGGTCCTTAGTACCCTATTTTAATCCTTCGGAACTTATTAGAGACGCAGTACCGTGAATTATCTACATCGGGATTTTTGCTCGACCTGTATGATTTCATATGTTGTTTCATCACAGGTAATAGTTTTAAGATATCTGTATTCAGTGTTTAGCGACCGCTACACTACCTCTGAAAATCTTATCATTATACAATCAGTCATAAGAAGAACAAGGTGAGCGAGTGTTTATGCCTCCCGCGATTCAGACGATTGTATCGATCTTGTAGAGACTCAATCAGTCTGGTATTCACTTAGCGTCCACGCACGCAAGTTCAAGTTTCTAACCTCAATACTGGTGACTCAGTGCAAGATTCATTACACGTGGAGCTATATATTTGCAGCACAACACAATTGCCGATGCAACGTGAGGCATTTAAAATACAGCCCCACCAATATAAATAAAGTATCATGTATTATAATATACACATTCACACTATCAACACTGCTCTGCTTTTGACATTTTCACTCCACAACACTACACAACTCGAAGGGTTTGGTCCGCTCAATCTCGCAGCATATTATGGTGTGTCAAGTAGCTGAGCGACTTCTTCATTTTCATGCGTTGGATCCTGTCTGCATGCTTGCGTGCGAAGCGCCCAATCTCTGTTGCAACGAAATCCTTCTCCAGGTCTCTGTGAATGTCGGCGTTTCGGCTGAATCTTGGAGCATCGACGATGTTCCTCAAAACTTTGTTCTGGAATCGTTGGATTACATCGACGTTGCTCTTGCTGGCACAGCCCCAGAGTTGGATTCCATACATCCATATTGGTTTCAGGATTTGCTTGTAGAGAGATCTTGTTGTAAGTTGAAAGAGCAGAATTTCGGCCTATCAACCAGTATATATTATTTTTCTATATATGATACCTGATCTTCTCTCTTCTTCTTCACATGTGCTAAAGGTGTTGGATGAAAAACTGTTGTTTTAACAATTTTACACTTTTAAGAGCGCATATCTCGAAAACTGTTTGGAATAACACAAAGCTCCATCAAACAAATATTATAGAGAATTTATCAAGCTTCATTTCTAAATTGTTAGTCATGTCGGTTGAATGCATTTTTCTCAAAATATAAGTGTGTAAACATTGAAAATGCAACTTTTGAACCACTATCATCCCTTTAGCACAAGGGGTGGCGATGGGAGCTATTGATATGTTCACCCCCTAACTGGTCCAAACAAAGCTGCATAGTCAAAAATTGTGTTTAATACATTCCCTCCACATTCCTTCGTTAATTGGCCTATTGTTGCGAAACTGAAGATCTCACACTCAACACTAAAGGTGTTGCAACAATCGTGGGGAAGTGCGTAAACTTGTGAAATTATATATCAAATTGAAGGGAGCTTGATGCTCTATAAGCTCAGGTGATAATCAGCATGAATTTTTCCCATCTATATTCAAAAAGTTACGAGAGCAAAAATAGCAAAAAACCTGGGGATACTGTTTTTTCAAAAATGTTACATTTTTGAAAGCGGATATCTCGAAACGTCAAACACATAGAAAAACTTGTGGAATAAAATATTGTAGGGAATTATGTAAGCTTTCATTTTGTATAGATTGGTCATGTCCTTAAGATGCATAACTTTCGAGTTATATGCGAAAAACCAAAAAATGCAACCTTTGAACCAACAACACCTTGGCACAGTGGGTAGGAGTTGCGACTTTTGATATGTTTAACTCATCACTACCCTTAACAGAACTGCGGGGTCAAAAATTGTATATTCTGCTGCACGGTATTTAAGCTTTCAGTCAATATTTCAATTCTTTTTTATTCAATACAGTATGAATATTCACCACAACACAGAGGCCCGGTTTCACGAAAACTGGTTGAATTTTAATCGTGATTAATTTTACCAGAATCAATCAGAGAGAGTTTTTTTATTTGGAAGGAGGCTTCTTTGAATGATTCTAGTGGAATTAATCACGATTAAAATTTAATCGGCGTGTGTGAATGACACAGTGAATTACTTGGGATAAAGACTGTTAGATAGATGAGGGATAGTTTAGACATGGTTGTTATGGACAAAGGCAAACATAAATGGAGGAATAATAATAATTTTTCCAATTTTTACGGATTTTCCCTCTACAAAACTAGTACTTTTGGGTTATTAAACTATAAAACGAGCTGACAACTTTTGAAGTTGCGTATTATTCTACTATGAGTACTCACAGATGTACTCATCAACCAGAAATATTAAAGAATATTGACTCACTGAATAACGGTTAGTTAACTCTACTACAGACAATAATTCAATCAACCAATAAGTCTCCAGATGACCTAATAATTATCAGTGAATAGTTGGAGAACGATTGTGGTAAAATGTAGTATGACATAGAAAAGAATGGAGGAATGAATAGCAAATGGTGAGGGAACAACATTGTGCTGAGCGTACAATATTGAGAAGTGATGTTTAGAGAATTATTCAAATGTTCAGAGGAGAGTATAGAGAACTATTGTTGTGACATTTTGGCAAGGGAAAGAAATGAAAATGAAACAGTTATGGAATGAAAAGAACCAGGAATAAATGGAGGACGAAATTATGTACCAGATAGGGTTCAGTGAGGAATGGAAATAATGAAGGAACGCTTGAGGAAAGAAATGAGGAAAACTAGGGAGAATGCATGGGAAACTGTAGCACGATTCACTATAAACTGTCAGTATGCCTCACAAATAGTATACACTCTTCCCATTCAAAGAATGCTGTCAGTTTGTAGTGAGTCCCACTAGGCACCACATGTCCTAAATGGACCCGATTCTGAGCGAAGCGTTCCCACTGTGAAATGAAACCAAACTACGACAGAAAGATGTCCACCATTTTCTTAGGAGAAATATTTAGGAAGCCATGGGCGGATTCCTGATACTCTCAGTGAAAGTACGTTATGAGAGTTCAGCCTATGTGGTACACCACAGCCTGTATGTGATGTGGGAATTTGGTGGAGTGTGGGAGAGTCATATATGTGAAAAGAGTATGGAATTGATGTTATTGGAGGAGAAGGTTCACATTGTTCGATATTGTTGTGTTATAGAGAGTGTAGTTTTGCTGCATATAATCTCCATATAAACCCTTGACTTGTGAGTGGGTGATAGGAGATGCTTATTCACTTATTTATCTTTCTATTGAATAATACACGAATTATAACAATGGATGAATTATATATTCATGAATTGTATTACAATAAGAATATTACATCATTACGAGCCCAACTGAAATAATTTTTAAGATATTATTTCTTGGTCAAGCATGCTTTGGCTGCTTATCACCATTTACTATTAGCATGGAGGTAGGATAAGATTTCAAAAATATTGATGCTATCTTTTTAATTGTATTGAACGAACTAGTTGAACGATTCATTTATATTTTGTTTTCACAGTGTGCTTGCCTAATGCTGCGTTTACACTAAAGTTAATAACTTGATCCTTATAGATTCTATTAGATTGAATGGAACTTGACAAACACATGTTTACATCATGTTTATGATGAGTTATGTTTATTCCAATATAATATATAACAATTTAAGCTATTAACATTTTGTTAATAAATTTGGTGTAAACACAGCTTGAGAAATTTTTCGAGAATCTTTAAAAGCATTACATCAATATTATTGGGCTATTATGATAGAGTATAGTTGAAGAAATTCAATTACTGGTACAACCATTTATTTATTTATTTCATTCCACAATCACATCATCAATCTGATGATTGGGAGAAAATCAACAGGATAAATCCAAAACTGTTTCTCTCCACAATTTTGATAATAAAATAGTCGAAAAGGGGTTATTTGAACACTTATTATAATAAATACAAAAATTTACAGTCCAAATTTATGTAAGCCTATACTAAAACTATGAATCATTAGACTAGTAAATGCATTGATAAATACAAAAATATTGAAAAACTTAATACATTTCAAGCCAAAATATCAGAATAGTCTTGAATGTGATAACTCGCAAGAATGTAAGAAATCGCAAATTCCTATATGGGTTCTTTTATATTTACAAATGACAAGAGCTCATCAATATTGTCTGGATGGAATGTTATGTTTACAGAGTATCATATCAGAAAGAGTTTTTCATTGATTGTTTACACGATTTTTCATTCCGATGCATTTTCCCATTTACCCTTCAAACAATCTTGTTCTTTCAAATGTTTGCTTATCAATTTTTAGCCCTGTATACAAACATCATCATACACTCAGATGTATCCTTCACAACAGTTATGTAAACAAAATTCTTCAGAGCTTCAAAAGAAGATTTATCATCCCTCTTCCTCTCTCCTTCCATATGAAGAATCTTTCTCCCTCTATTCTCACTTTTGCTTGTTTTTCTCATTTCTTTCCGTTCTAACTTCCTTCCTGTATTATAATATCCTGTATTTTCAGTTCATTTAGATTCATATTTAGATTATTTCATTTTACCAAATCTCTCTTTTGATCTTATACCACATCGTTAGCAATATTATTGATATACAGAGTGAGTCATATATATGGAAACCCTTCAATAAATTTGAGACTGTTACGAAAACAGTGTTAAAACGACTGTGTTAAAACGGCGGCCATATTTGTTTTGGTCATATTTGGTAGCAGAAGTGAGGTTATAAACTTTGAGTTACAGAAATTATCCACTTGGACCGCTATTGCAGTTTGCAGTTAGCTTATAGCAGTTGGTTTTAGATGGGGCGTTCACAATCCAAAGTTATCAAATAATAGCACTTTAGCTGGCTAAACTATCATTTTGAATACACCTATTATAGTAAAACACAATCATCATAATAATTTATGGTTTCTACACTGTTTTGTAGAGTGAGAGGACTGTATCTAAATTATTATTGTATTTAATGAAAACACCTGCCAAGCTGGAGTTAAAAGAAATATTTACTGTGAGCAAAGCTATGGGAATTCTCAAATTAGTATAGATAATAGACTCACCAGTCATAATGTTTATATGTGCCAAATTATCAATCGTAAGGTATTGGAATCGAAATACAGGATGGAATATAGAAATGAGAAGGATAAATACCTTTGGGAAAGGAAATACCTTTCTGATACTCTGATACTGTGGCCTGGCGATGATTACAAGCTGCTTGGCAATATTAATTTCACTGCTCCTTGCTTCTCCCAAATATTTGCGACATTCATTAAACACTTCAATCAATTATTGACAAATTAAATAATGTCCGGCCAGACAAATAACAAATAACAAATAAAGTGAACCGGCACGGTATGGCTTTGTACACTCTTGACTCAGTCTGCCTTCTCTTCCCGACTCACAAGAAAGCCTGGGCTGACGACAGTTTTCGACAATCCACCACCAGGAGGCAGCACTGCACAGAACAGCGCTACATGGACGCGCTCAATTCAAGAATGGCCACAACATTCCCCCCCACCTGAAAAGATATTTTTCAGCTAGGGCAAAGACAAAAATGACGATTATAATATACAAAAATCCAAACATGCAACCACAACCAAGAACACAAAAAAAGCCAAGATTCACGACTACGCCCTCCACTATTGAGTGGGTAGTGGGAAAAGTTTAGTGACTGGTCGTTTAAGACACCCATTCTTCAAACGCACCAGAGCCACTCTCACTTGGCCGTCCATCCCTGGAAAAACTTGTTCCACGATACCTAGTGGCCACTGCAGTGGAGGGAGGTTCGGCTGATCCACAATTACAACAGTGCCTACTTCAAGTGGAGTAGACGATTTCCACCATTTTCCTCGTTCCTGAAGCTCATGAAGATATTCTACTCGCCACCTGCGCCAAAAGGATTGTACTAGTTGATTCACCAGCTGAAAGCGAGTAAGACGATTGACAGGAGAATCAACAACATCTTTCATTGGAGAAGCTTTCAATGGGGTGAGTTTGAGAAAATGTGCTGGTGTTAATGCAAGTGGTTCACTGGGATCTTCACTCATAGAGCACAGTGGTCTCGAGTTCAGTACAGCTTCGACCTGAACTAAAACGGTATTCATCTCTTTGTACGTTAACAATTGAGTACTAATCACACGAAATAGATGTGATTTTGTTGCCTTTATGTTCGCTTCCCAGATGCCACCAAAATGGGGCGCTCCTGGCGGAATAAATTTCCAGTCGATTCTATAATCGGACAAATCACCTATAAGACTGGTTTGGAACGTAGAAGAGTTAACAAATTTCAAAAGCTGGACTAATTGCTTGTGAGCGCCAACAAAATTGGCTCCACAATCTGAGCAGATTACTCTACAAGGCCCACGTCGAGACAGAAAACATTGAAAAGCAGCCAAGAATGCTGGAGTAGACAAATCAGAGACGAGTTCAATATGTACTACTTTTGTAGACATGCATACGAACAGACATATATAGGCCTTCAAAATGACGGGATTACGTCGTTTAGCCATAGTAACTCGTATTGGTCCAGCGTAGTCAACTCCACAATGCTCGAAAGGTTTCAATTGCGTTACTCTACTAGCCGGTAAATTACCCATTTTAGGGGGTGAAATCTTTGGTTTACACCGAAAACATTTATTACAAAGATAAACACATTTACGAGCAACAAGACGACCAGACAGAATCCAAAACTTTTGCCTGATTAAGGATAACAGCAGATGGGGCCCAGCGTGACAATTCTTCACATGGAAATTATTCACCAATAACGTGTGTAACATATTGTAATTTGGATAGATAAATAAAAATCCCTAGCTGAAATATTTATAGGTCTAAAAGAAGTAATTGGCTAATATCGCCAAAGAGATAACATAAAGATTAGATAATATCAGACGTCCTGGCTAAACTGTACAACAGCCTAAGAGGAATTGAAATAATTTTTTGCTAATATATAATATTATATAAAATATTGAAAATTGAGGTTAGGCATAAACATTTAGTGATCGGCGACCTAACGATCGACCAAGCCATACAACGTAGAATCTGACCAAACACCTTGGCAGAAATCTATTGTGGCAAAACGGTATGCAATTTGAGGAACTAAAGGTCTCACGTGGCTAATTATTATGATGTATGAAACAAATAATAACCTATAAAAAATTAATTAGCATGTAGAGAGCATATTTAAAAACCCAATAAAAATAATTAAATGTATTAAAGGAAGTAGGAGGTTACTGGGCGCATAAATACTGTAATAATTTGCATGCACCAATCAAATAATGGCAATTGATAGGCGGCAATAGTGAGCCGATTCAAAGATATTTGTATATATTTCTACAAATGCCGAATCTCGCACTCTGAGATAAAATATATATTTATTACAAAGAAATCTATTAGATACTACAGAATTTAATATATATATATATTTGGATTATTGGTTGTCAATTTATCAAGTTGATTTTTAGAATTTAGTTTAATGGAATAGTCCAAGTCGACAGGCATTAGCAAGCTGATATCGCAGCTACATGCAAATAGATGCATATGATCATAAAAGTAAAAGCACATGGTAACGTTTCGTGCTGTAGAATTTAGAGAATAGTATTTAGCCTGTGATATTTTATTGATTTCGATTATTGTTCTATTTTTATATTATATATTTTTTATCGCTCTATATATTTTTTGCTCTGATTCATTTTTGCAATATTTGTTAATATATGTATCAAATTGTTTATGGTGTACAATTTATTTTTTATTCCTCAATACTATAGGATAAGTACCATATATATTTTTTTAATGAATTATCAGAGTTATAGTGGAAGCTCATATCTGGGCCTATAAAGATTTTTATGAGACTGTATCCTATGAAAAACCACGACCTACATTTTATAATTGTTAAAATATTCCATGCTCTACCGACTGATGCCAAGCAGGAGGCTAATCGTTATTTAACTATAAAAAATAACGTGACACAATTATTTGTCGCCCAACGTGATAGGCCATGACACAATTATTTGGCGTACCAACATGGGACTGATGATGAGAGCTGAGCTCATTAAATAATTATTGAAATTAAGTCAAGACCTATATTGAGGATAATAACTAAAGACAAGTCTAGTCATATTGAAATTTGTCGTGGATGGATAATAGAATAATAGATATAGGAGTATTAAGGAAGCAGGCAGGTTATTTTTTGTATTACTTTTTGGGGAATCAATAGCTTTGAATAAGGAGAAATTATATGTTTTAAAGAAATTTTTATATTATTATTATTGTGGAAAATATATTTTATAGAGAGAGCTATTATATTTTATGGGCCTAAACTGCTGAAATTTAGTCATAATTATTTTGTATATATGGTTGGAGAACAGTATGTTAGCTAGTCAGAAACTGACAATTGAAAATATGAATAGTATTATTATATTATAAGAGATTAAGTAATAAATAGGTTACCTGGCTTGTAATTAATATCCATAGTCCTATCCTCTCTTGTGTCACACACAACACTTTATTGACCAAAACTTTCACTTTTTTAACAAACACTTGACACTTCATCCATTTTTAAAATATGAGTCTCTTTTCGTCCACGCAAAGTGAGGTAGCAGAAACACTGCAGACGGTGATAGTAGCGGAGATCGACGCTGAGGGGGGCGCGATGGAGTCCAACGCCCAGATATCTTCAATCACCGCCAAGAATTCTGTGAACAGTAATAAACCGTTAAATGTCTCCCAAGAAGCAATAAGGAGGGTTATAGTAGAGGGGATGATCAAGTCATTTTCTAATAGTTTAGAAAAAACAATGACTACAGTAATGAAGGACTTAAAGGCGGAAATGAGGGACATGCGGGAGTCATTGAAGGATGCGTCGGTAAGGATGGGTAAGGAAACTGCAGACACAATACCAGCTTCTACCGCTGAAAATCAGGAAATAATTACAACCGATTTAACAGCAAAAATAGATACAGTTACCTGTGAACTAAATGAAAAGATAAATAGTCTACCAGCACAAAACACCGCGCAGATTCATGAAATAGCTACAAACAGGAACAATAGTCAACTTATTTCCATAAATAAACAACAGAATAGTAAACCTACACAAATAGCTCACCTAAATTCTGATTACAATCAAAATAAAGTACTACTAAATTCATTGGAGACAGCCGTTGGAGAACAGCAATTATTTTCATCTGAATTAAATGCCGAAGTAGTAGATAATGAAACGGAAGCTTCTAGTCATTGGAAACAGGCCCAAAGAGAAGTTAGTACAACTTGAAAGTCAAATACATCAATTTCCGCACGAAAATTTAGAGCCTATCCCCATAGCAACGTTTGATTTACTACACAGTTTCAATGAATTAGGCCGTTTTGACAATACAGACCGCTATCTCCAACCTAAAGAATTTATAGATCAGATAAAACTAGTTCAATCATTAACACCCACCTCTTGGAATTTTTGGCGTCTGCGATTATCCAGCTTGTTAAGCGGTGAACCTCTGATGTTTTTCCAGATCCATAATCACGAATTCAGGACGTTGGACGAGTTCAGTGCAGCTTTCCTGGAACAATATTGGAGTAAAAATAGACAAATGGATACACTAGCCAATATCATTGCTAGCAAATATAATTCTAGGACAGACGACACATGCATCAATTCTGTTAATACTCTTAAACTGAAAAATGCTCAATTAGATGAGCCAATAATTGACTCTGTTTTAGCAAATATAATTGTAAATCACCACCAAAAACCGCCGCCCACCATGAAATCAAAACACCCCACAAGTATCAACCTCTATTAAGTATCCTGTTTCCCACCGAAGAGCAACTCGCTCCGAAGAATCACGACCGGCCACCACCCTACAACAAGAACCAATCCATTACAATAATGATGAAATCCCATCACTGCCAAAAATAAACAATCGCCAGGAGGAGACCGCCACCATACTACCTGTTTTGAACACCACCAAGCATCCGCGCACAGAATCCATGCACCCACACCAATGGACACCACCGAAGCAGACAAAGGACCCCAAGATGGAGGACCAAGAGGACGACACCAGGGAGGACGGACTACTGGACAAAAGGAGCGCCCATCGCAAGGCCCGGAGACGCAAACGCCCGAGGAGGACACCGGACGACCGACTACAGGACGGACTACTGGAGAAAAGAGGCATGCACCGCAAGGCCCTGAGGCGGAAGAAGCGACGAAGGAGGAACCGCGCGCGCCGATGGAGGCCGCATGCACGCTTCAAGAGGCAAAGGAGGATACCGGACCAATACCAGGATGGAGGACAGGGGACCACCGACGGCATGCATCCACGGCACATACGCTTCAAGAGAGATATTCAGCGATGTGACCGGAAGAATGGGCTAAAGAAATGTGATAAAAACGGATCGAATGAATGGATTAAAAATGAAACTGATAGGACTACTATGGATTCGTGCATGGGCAACAAGGAAATGGATTACTTGTGGGAACTAATGAAGAATGGAAAGTGTCTAAGTAGAGTGAGAGAAATAAGGAATTATATTAATAAAATGGAAGTACCTGGCTATATGTTGAGAGATAATATTGTTAAAGAAATGATAAATGTTTTGATATGGTATGTAATGTTTGTTATAATGGCTGTGATAATATTGAAAAGTGATGCTATTGATGTTATAATTAAGACCATGTTATTGTTGAAAGAATTTATTATTGTTGATTGGAAGTGTTATATTATTGAATTGTTTATTATGATGATGAAGACTAATAATGAATTTAAGTGGAAAGTATCGGATGAAGATGATTGGAAGCTTTATATTATAAAGTTGTTTATTGGGTGTAATTAGAATTATAAACAATGCCACTAAAGTGAAAATATCGAAACTCAATGGAATAAATAGAAATAATAAGGAAGAAAACAGAACCAGATCAAGGAATTGTTTTAAAAGATACACCAGATACATGGGTTTTAAATTTATGATGAAAAAATTATCAATTAGGACAGCCTCAACAATCAACAACCGGGCAGCAGATAACCGAACGGCCTACAGCAACATCTACAAACAGAATGCAAGAAGATGCAAGTAAATCACAACATTTCTACATGCAATAGCACTGAATTTGAAATAAATATGATAAGTAATCAAGAGAAAACGTCATTATCAGAAGAATTACTGACCTATCATGATAAATCCAATCTTGACCCAGGCCGCATGGCAACAATCCAGCGTTTTTATTCCTTCCAACTGTCCGAAGCCTGAAACAGTCAAAGAACAATTTTTTAAGTATGTAATTTAATAATCTACACCATATAAAATAAGACACAAACAGGGATAGTAGAAAATAAATTAAGTAAATTACCTTAAATGTGAAAAATGTGACGAATAAGGTTAGTTTTGTGCTGTAGAACACAAGGCCAGAGAATATGACGTCAGAAAGCAGATATCCAGAACTAGTAGACTAACAAGGCCATCTAGATTGAATGTATGTAGCACTCAACATATGATTATGAAAAGAAAAATATTGTACCCAAAAATGTTATTTATTATTGTCATTTATTGTATTTATCAATGTTAATATATTTATTTATATGTTTTATAATTTATTACCATTAGTTTATGCCATGTTTGTCATTAAAAAACCTCAATTGAATGCTAGTTACCACAAAAGCCAAAAAACCATGTTGCAAAAGAAGGGAAATGTACCTGATATATGGAAAATTATTTATATTAAGACCTAGGAATTACAATAAAATATAAGCCCCAGAAAATTTGTACATCAAAGTTATTGTTTGAAAGAAATCGATTATAAGAGAATCTCAAGTGTAATGTATAGAGTTAGGTTGGCAGCCTTGCGAGCAGCAAATTTAAAATTACTGTGTTACAAGTGTGGAAATGAGGAATATGTCTAAGATGTTATATTTATGATATTTTTGTGTTGATAAGGAGAATTTGTTATTGTATTTGATAGAGGTCTAAAAGGAGTGCAGCAGATAAGATCTGCAAACTATTGTAAAATTTTGAGAGTATATTTTTGTAGACAAAGTATGGAATATGTCAATGTGTTGAAGGATGGATTTTCATTAAAAACATTGTGATTCTCAAATATTTTGAACTCAAATCCAGGGGCGTGTGTAACATATTGTAATTTGGATAGATAAATAAAAATCCCTAGCTGAAATATTTATAGGTCTAAGTGAAGTAATTGGCTAATATCGCCAAAGAGATAACATAAAGATTAGATAATATCAGACGTCCTGGCTAAACTGTACAACAGCCTAAGAGGAATTGAAATAATTTTCGCTAATATATAATATTATATAAAATATTGAAAATTGAGGTTAGGCATAAACATTTAATGATTGGCGACCTAACGATCGACCGAGCCATACAACGTAGAATCTGACCAAACACCTTGGCAGAAATTTATTGTGGCAAAACGGTATGCAATTTGAGGAACTAAAGGTCTCACATGGCTAATTATTATGATGTATGAAACAAATAATAACCTATAAAAAATTAATTAGCATGTAGAGAGCACATTTAAAAACTCAATAAAAATAATTAAATGTATTAAAGGAAGTAGGAGGTTACTGGGCGCATGAATACTGTAATAATTTGCATGCACCAATCAAATAATGGCAATTGATAGGCGGCAATAGTGAGCCGATTCAAAGATATTTGTATATATTTCTACAAATGAATAGAGTTTGTGAAAAAATTGTTGTATAGTCTATGTTTTGGATATGGCCCGAAGGCAAAGAAATTATTATATATATAACATAAGTAATAGTTTAATATTTTGGCACAGTCTATTTGAGCCTTGAATGACGGAGGACTAGAATATTCAAATTTTATGCAAATTTGAAAATCGGAAATGAGAATTGTAAAATTGAGAAACGAGAACCACACTTGCCTGCCAAATGCCACCATGAGAGGTCACTAAAAATTATAGAGCATAATACCTTGCTATATCTTGTAATAATTTAAAGTTAAATTGAATTACTAAATTTCTTATAAGACTTTGTGATGCTCTTATAAAGCAAAAGTCATTTTCATTTTTAAATAATTTTGTAACCCCTTGGAAGAGACGACTCCGGCTACAATAATCCAGGACCACCAGGAGTTGGATCGACATCAGCAGCTCATAAGAAAATTTTGACACGTGAGTGAAAAATATTGAAATAGTGATAGGGCGCCCTCAGTGTTTCAAAATTACATAAAAATCAAAGCTAGCTCGTCGAAAGGGTTTTCTTATAAATAAAGAATTTGGTAAAAAATACTTGTGCAAGTAAATGTAGTATTAAAGGTATTTTATTAGAAAGTAACCAATCAATCTACATATCAGAAGATCTATAAATCAGAGAAGTATAAAATCTAGGCTGTTAATACACATTCATATGGTCATTAATTTCTGCAATATAATTTGTGATAGTCTGTTGTAGCTCTGATTCACTAGATGAATTGCTCTTTTATTCCTTCAGGTGCCGAATCTCGCACCCTGAGATAAAATATATATTTATTACAAAGGAATCTATTAGATACTATAGAATTTAATATATATATATATATATTTGGATTATTGGTTGTCAATTTATCAAGTTGATTTTTAGAATTTAGTTTAATGGAATAGTCCAAGTCGACAGTTTATTTAACAATTAATTACGAGTGTTGATGAAGGAACTAGTGTCCAAAAGCGCTACACTAATGTAAGTAGAAGCTAATAGCTTTTATTTATAAATACCTGACTGCTATGTCGTAATTAATTCTTCAAAGTGATATATTTTCTAATGAATTATCAGAGTTATAGTGGAAGCTCATATCTGGGCCTATAAAGATTTTTATGAGACTGTATCCTATGAAAAACCACGAACTACTTTTTATAATTGTTAAAATATTTCATGCTCTACCGACTGATGCCAAGCAGGAGGCTAATCGTTATTCAACTATAAAAAATAACATGACACGTGACAAAATTGTCCTTTTTCGGCAAGATGATTGGATGACAATTATCAAAACCAAGATTAGCTGTTGACAATAGACCGCCGACACAAATCACTTCATTCTCTAGGAATGGAGACAAACGCTGCATACTAACTGAACAACACTTTCCTGTTTTCAATTGAGACCATTCATTAGTAAAATGGATTTTCTGTACTAGTCTACATTCCAGCTACATTCAAATAAGACTCACCCTGTTTAGGTAATACACAAACAAATTTCAAAATCACAATTACTACACGTAACAAACGTTGGTAGCTTGAACAGCATTGAATCAATGAATATATCACATTATCACAAGTCGCATCTGTTTGAAGAGTTGTTGGAACATTAGTTTTAGTTTCAATTGGATCCTCGATAGAAAATCTCCATAGAATATGCTGGTATCTTCGACATGATTCTTCCATCACGATTTGACAATACATCTGACGTATGTCAGCTATCAACGCCATTTGTAATAATCGAAAATTGAGTAACACTACAAAAATATCCATTTGCAATTTCGATCCAACATGCAATATTCCATTCAACGATAGCGATGTGGTGGTCTTAGCACTAGCATCAAACACAATACGAATTGGCATTGTGGAGCTGCTTGCTTTAACAATTGCATGATATGGGATGTGATAACCACTCTTATCAGACTGATCGGTTATCAATGACATGTGTCCCTGTTTCAAATAGTCTTTCAATATTTCGTGATAGGCAACACGCGATGTAGAATCCAACTCCAAATGTCTTTCCAAATTCAAAAAACGTCGTTTGGCAGAATTATATGAGTCACCCAAATTATCAGGGGGTTTCAACCATGACAATGAAACGATAAACCTCCCCGATTCAGTACGACAAACAGATGAAACATAGTTATTCTCACAATCGACTACTTGAGGTTTTAGCGGCCGTGTTGAGGCAGGGCACTCTTCCAATTCCCAAAATTTTTGAACCATTTTATCCAATGAAAGATTGCACACAACATGACTGCTCGTATCACACGACGACGACAAAACCGGAGCTCTTCCCATGAGGATATAACCCAAAAGACTGTCTATAGCTGTAATCTCATTCACCTTTCCCATCACACGATCAGACTTCAGCAAATGAGGTAACAATTCAGCACCAATAATCACATCAATTGTATTCGGTAAATAGAATTGTTCATCAGCCAATTGTAATCCACTCAAATGAGACAATTTAGACCTATCTATTTCACAAGAGGGCAACCGTTCAACAATACTCTCTACCACAAGAGACTCGATGGAGAAACAAATATCTGAGTCAATTCTAGATTGAAACGAGAAGCATGTATGTCCACGTACAACCGTCTCCTTTCCTCCAAAACCGTGAACAACAGTATTCAATTTACCAATTGGAAGATTTAATTTTTCACAAGCACTGGATGTAATAAAATGTGATTGAGAACCACTATCCAACAAAACACGAAGTTCATGTAATCCACCCGATGAACTTTTCACTAACACCCTAGCAGTAGACAAAACGACAATGCTATTACTACCATTAGTAGCAGAATAACAGGTGACAGAAAGATTTTTCTCAACATTCACAGACGCTACACTACTTTTAGACTCATTCAACCCAAAATGTAACAATGTGTGGTGCATCTGGTTGCATAAAGAACACATTTTATTACTCTTACAAGCTCTACTCGAATGAGTATCCTCCAGACAACGAAAGCAATACAAAATTTCCTTCACAAAAGCGTATCTTTCTCTGGGGGTCTGTTTCAGGAATAAAATGCAATCAACAAATTTATGACCCTTTTTTGAACAACGCAGATAGCTCACACCTCTCTCAGCTTGATACCTCCCTCGCGTTTGCTACCTTTCAGCCTGCCGCTCTGCTCTGCTCCCCACGCCACGCATCAACCAAATGAGTGGTTGACCCACCCACCACCAGGGTGCGCCTCAGTCGCCGCCACCCGTTCCTGCGTTTCTATTGGCCGAGCACCGCCGGCCAATAGCAGCGCAGGTGAACTCGGGGACTGTGAATAAAAGGGGGCTACTCAGCTACCCTCGATAGCACTTGCTCACTAGCAGCCTTCCACTGAAGAGCCAGAAGAGACCACCAGCCGAGACCACTACCAGAGACCACTACCAGCCGAGACCACTACCGAGACCAGGAGCAGAGCAGCGAGCAGGCCAATGAGGGAACCACGGCGAGACTAACCGCAACCTGAGGTGTCTTCCTTGTCTACTACCCAGCCGATGCCTAGGAGGAACCGAGCCGGCCGCCGAACCCAGAAGAGGAGGGCCCTTTGTCAGCTTTGCCAGGTGGAGGAGAGGCTGAGGCTGTACACCGCCACGCCAGCTGCGCCCCAAGACCAGCCTAACAACTGGCGCCCGGTTCTGGATGCGCGGGTTGGGTGCCGAACCGACATCGGAGTGTGTGCAACGGAAGCCTACGACCCTGCCTGCCTGGGGTTTGACCGAAGGCCCCTTCTAAACGAGGAAGTGGTCGAGGAGGTCCTCCCGGCGGAGATTTGGCACGACCTCTGGCTAGTAGATCACCCGGTCAGCCCTCTCCGTAGCCCGGGTAAACCAGAGTGGAGACTGCGAACCATTGACTTGAGCCCCTGCCGGCCTGCTCTCGCACCAGACGGACCTGCCCGGGACCCTCACGCGGCGTGGTATTGCGCCAGTCGAAGACTACTAAACATCTAGCCTGCCTTGGTCCCTTTTAGGGCCACCAGCAACAATCTAGGTCCCTTTTCAGGGCCACCAGCAACAAACTTGGCCCTTTTCAGGGCCACCAAAAGCCATTTTTTTTCAGACAGTGGTAACAAACCCCTCGCTCGACACGACTGACTAGCCCAATTGATGAATGAGCCACACCTTCCACCATATCAATTATTGGCGCCTGCCAACGTGGGGCCACTCACTGTATGGAGATACAGTAACCCGTTACCACTGTCAAAACTTTTTTTTTTTCAAACAAAATGTCAACCTAAATTTTCAACTAAATGTATATCTTAAATTTTCATCTAAATGTATGTCTTGAAATTTTCACACAAAAAAATTCAAACTTATTTTCTTTCAACAAAATGTGTCTCTGAATCTTTCAATTCAGAATACCTGTCTGGGAACAGGCAATTTCCCAGTGGCGCCCATAACACCTGAACATGGTAGCGACTAGAACCGGAGCTGGAGACAGTGGAGATACGACCACCGAAGATTCGATGCAGTCAACCAGCCAGCACACCGAGTCTACATTCGCCGGCTGGCCTGCACAGACCACTGGTCAAACCGACAGCAGCACGACGCAGCCGCCCGCTTCCACCAGCAAAACCGGGGCAACGCAGCCACCCGCCTTCACCAGCAAGCCCGCTCGACCAACCACCCTGCAACCCGCTGACCTTCAACCTGCCTGCTCCACCGTCAACCTCTAGTCACCCCACTACCGCAACCAGCAACATGGCCAACTTACCGGCTCCAGCCGTCAGCTACACCGGCAACCTCATCCAGCAACCTCAGCATAGCGACCCTGCTACCGTTCTTCCGCGGCAAGCTCCATGAAGACCCCATCACCTTCATGCGACAGTGCACCAAGCTGCTACAGGGTCACCACATTCCCAGCTATACCTGGGTCATGATTCTAAAATCGCAACTACAAGACGACGCCGCCGCCTGATGGAGAGACTATGGAGAATTCATCACCACCTGGGAACAGTTCCGTGACCTAATTCAGGCCCGATTCTCGGGAGCCCATAAAATTGCAGCCGCTCACACGGAATTTTATGGCACCACCCACAAACCGAACCAGCCAGTGGAGCGATTCATCCGTCAGAAGCTCCAACTACAGCAGCGCTTAGGAACCAACCTGGCTGAAGATGAGGTGATCGCCCTGCTCATTGGTCAGCTGAGTTCCGAGCTTCGCACCCTAGTTCGAGCTGCTCGTCCCACGAACTATGAAGAGCTGATCATGATCGCCAACGACCTGGAAACCGACCTCAACAGTCGACCAAAATATCAGCCACCTCAACCTAGGGCACCCGCAGGGCCACCCCATCGAGAGCCGCCGCCGAGGTTCAACTACAACCAGCTTCCTCAGTGTCATTACTGCCCGGCCAAGCATTTTCATCGCGACTGCCCAGAACTCGCGAAGAAACGACAGGGAAACGGCGATACTGGAGAGACTCGGACTCCACCCCTCCAGCACGGAAAGTAGGAGTCCACTACACTAACGATGAGGTGCAAGACCCGCAGCGCCAGCCTCGCAGGTCACCACCCCAACTACAAGCGATAACCGTCACCGAACCGGCCAGCCAGTCATTCCTTGGTCACGCCACCGTGGATCCTGCCAGCATCACCAAGCCTCCTTCCAACGTCACCGAAGACCCCTTGCTCTTCTCGGCTGACGGAGACTCTCCACGGTACCTAGCAGCCGCACCTCTACGGGCTATCAAGAAAGACCCAGTACCAGTCGTCACCCGGGTCACCGTCTCACAACAGCAACCGCGTCCGGCACACCCTTGCGCGTCAACCACCCAGCCGTAACTCATGACCATCTCACTCACAACGGATCGATCGCCTACCCGTCACGCCACCGTAGACCCTGCTAGCGTCGCTAAGTCTCCTTCCAATGTCACCGAAGTCCCCTTGCTCTTCCCGGCTGACAGAGACTCTCCACAGCACCCAGCAGCCGCGCCTCTACTGGCCCGCGAGAGGACAGCATCACCAGCCGACGATGAGCGCAATATCGACCACCAGCCTGGGGAGGAATATGCAACTGTGACCCACACGCACCCGCCACCTACCGGGGTCGCTGTCATGGACGGAGTCACCAACACTGCCCTCGCCGCAGTCGACGACCAGGTCACCAACGCTGACCCAGCCGCATTCAGCCACCGGGTCACCAACACTGCCCCAGCCGCAGTCAGCCACCAGGTCACCAACACTGCCCCAGCCGCAGTCAGCCACCAGGTCACAAACACTGACCCAGCCGCCGTCAACCAGCCGGTCACCAACACTGCCCCAGCCGCAGTCAGCCACCAGGTCACCAACACTGCCCTGGCCGCAGTCACCGACAAGGTCACCAACATTGCCGCCCCAGTAGTCAACAACCAAATCACCAGCCCTCCGCCCAGCCAAGCACCGAACCTAGCCGTGATCCAGATAGATGGACAGACTCTACCCCGGATCCCTGTCATCCTCGCGGGTAAACAACTACACACTCTACTCGATTCAGCCGCAATGCACAACTTCGTGAGAGCTGCCCACCTCGACCACGGTACACGGATCCAACCGCTGAAGCTACCTGTACTGCTGGCCAACCGTCCCACTAGCTGCAAAACGGCCATACAAGGACATCTGGAACTCCAGATCCAACAGCACATTCAAAATATCCCCTTCCTAGGTCTACCTGACCTACGTGAAGACATCATCTTGGGACGACCATGGTTTCGGGAGAATAAGGCAGTGCTTGACTTTGAGCAAGACAGGCTAATCTACGGCAAGATGCAGTGAGACACGATCTTCTGGATAGCGCAACCACCAGTCTCAGTGGAGATGGACACTCACCTGGTTGACAAGTTACTAGAAGACACGCCCAGCAACCAGCACCGACGGTTAACAGTATTACTGCAACAACACGCAAAATTGTTCATGGAGCAGATGCAACCCTCCATCACCACGGCCGCCACCATGACAATTCAACTCAACAGCTCAGAAATACGCAGCCAGCGGCCTTACCGATACTCACAGGAGATACTGCAAATTATCGAGTCCGAAGTTGCCGCCCTCAAGGAACGCAACCTGGTAGAAGCCAGTGATTCGCCTTACAACTCTCCAATCGTCGTTGTCCCCAAGAAGGACGGCACATCACGGTTCTGCATCGATTACTGATGGCTGAATTCCATCACCGTTCCAGCCACGGCACCGCAGATGACCCTACAGGACATCATTCGAAGCCTGGGAACTTCAAAAATATTCAGCTCACTCGACCTACGGATGGGATACTGGCAGGTACCACTCGCACCCCAGTCTCGACCTTACACGGCCTTCACCACTCCCTATGGCGAAAAGCTACAATTTAAGGTCATGCCTTTCGGCCTATGAAATGCACCCAGCTGCTTCCAATCCATGATGAACAAGGTACTGAGTGGATACGTCGACAAGTTCTGCTACGCTTATCTCGACGACATCATTGTGTACTCGGATACCTGGGAAGAACACTTACTCCACTTAGCCAAAGTGTGTGAACGGTTAAATCTATACAATCTCTCTGTCTCAGCAGCAAAATGCCAGATCGGCTGCAAGCAACTTGAATACCTCGGTCACATAATCACCTCCGAGGGCAACCAAGCAAAACCGCAGGCTATCCTAGCTGTTACTTCTGCCCAACCACCCACCACCAGAAAGAAACTGCGAGAATTTCTCGGAGTAGTCGGCTGGCTACGAGAATTTTTACCCAATGCCGCTGACGTTTGTGCGCCTCTATCTGAGCTACTTAGCACGAAGACCCGATGGAAATGGTCACCAACAGAAGAGACAGCTTTCCGCCGCCTACAAGCATTGACCGCCAACATCCAACCACTCTGTCGACCAGATTTCTCCAAGACCTTCATCCTACAGACAGACGCCAGCAAGGTCGGTATAGGGGCTGTCCTATACCAAGAAATCAACAATGACCGTAAGGTGATCGCATACACCAGTGCCAAGCTGAACCACACGGAACAACAGTATCACAGTAACAAACAAGAGTGCCTTGCAGTTGTCTGGGCAATAAAGCGATATCGCCCTTACCTGGAAGGCAGGCCATTCATACTCCGTACCGACAATAAGGTGATTACATGGTTACAAACTGCAAAGGACAGCTGCGCCAAACTCACTTGATGGGCCCTGCTCCTACAAGAATTTGACTTCACCCTAGAACACTGTCCGGGTAAAGAGAATCAGTTCGCCGACGCACTGTCACGGCAACCCGACAACGAAAAAGTTGAGGAGACCAGTCAACAACTAGAACGAACCATGCCTCCTGACATCCTGCCAGTCACCAGTGAACCCGCTACGCTAGCAAGCATCGCAACCGAAACTGAACTGTTAGAAGAGATTCGGAAAGCACAGGCCACAGACGACCAGATCAACGCGCAGGTGCAACGATTGATGGAGATCGAACCCCGACCGTTGGAGGATCAACCGGGAACTGATCAAGTATTCCTCACCAGTTACCGCCGACACAACCGACTCTGGGAGAAGAAGACACGGGACGGTTGGCGAATAGTCATACCGCCCAACTTTCGCACCCGGCTACTGTTCCACTATCACGACAATGATCTAATGGGACATCCAGGCTACGCCGAAACCTACCGAAACATCGCTACATACTACACTTGGCCCCGTATGAAGGCGCAGATAAACGCGTACGTACAAAATTGCCTGCTCTGTAGCTGCTCAAAAGCGTACAACCGGAATCACGAACCTACGCAATGACCGCGACGGTCTACAAGACCATGGGAAACCGTATGTCTCGATCTGATGGGCCCCTACCCACTCTCCAAGCAAAGAAATCGATTCATATTGGTCATCACTGATTCTTTCTCCAGGTGGATAGAAGCCTACCCGCTGCCTCATGGCGACGCCAACACGATTGGCTGCACGATGGATACGCACCTGTTTCCCAGATGGGGATACACAAAAATCCTACTCTCCGACAATGGCACTCAGTTTACAGGGAAACTATGGAACGAACTCTGCCTCAAATGGGGAGTCTTACACTACACCATGCCAATTTATCACCCCCGAGCCAACCCTACCAAGAGAAGGAACCAGGAACTCAAGAAGGGACTATGGATCCATATACAAGAACAACACCAAGAATGGGAGAACCAACTACCATCCGTGCTATTCACCCTGCGAAATCTACAGAACACGGCAACAAGATACAGCCCCAGTCAAATCCTGTTTGGCCAAACCCTTCCACGGCCAGGGGAATGGAGCCACTGGCCCGAAAATCAACTTGAACCGCACAAAGACCATATTAACTAGCGTCTACACACGCTAACCGCAATCCAACGCGAAGCCGTGTTGAACCAAGAAAATTATCTCAATAGGAAGGGAGACCCAATAGCCGAGACACAGCCTCATTACCAGATCGGTGACCAGGTGCTCACATGGAATCATCAACTCTCAAACAAGGCTCAGAAATTCCACGTGGGCCTAGCACCCAGATGGAAGGGACCATATACGGTTGCCCACAACCAAGGAGCTGTCTACTGGATCACCCGTGACAACGAGACCATCAAGGTGTACGAGACTCAACTACGCCCGGCTCCAACCACCGACCAGCAACATCTCTTGGAATAACAACCCACTTGTTGAGGGAGACCCTTCTGGTCTTATTTCTGTAATTATTGACCACAACCCACCTGTTGGGGGAGACCCTACTGGTCTCACTTCTGTAAAATTATCGCCCAATGGCACTATTGTATATTTTGTAAACATTGTATCTTGTTTTTTGCAATCAATAAATTCTCGCCCTGGCTACCTCAAACGGGGGGGGGGGAATTGATACCTCCCTCGCGTTCGCTACCTTTCAGCCTGCCGCTCTGCTCTGCTCCCCACGCCATGCATCAACCAAATGAGTGGTTGACCCACCCGCCACCAGGGTGCGCCTCAGTCGCCGCCACCCATTCCTGCGTTTCTATTGGCCGAGCACCGCCGGCCAATAGCAGCGCAGGTGAACTCGGGGACTGTGAATAAAAGGGGGCTACTCAGCTACCCTCAATAGCACTTGCTCACTAGCAGCCTTCCACTGAAGAGCCAGAAGAGACCAGTTCAGCTGGATGATTTAATTTTTTCAATGCCTGTTTAATGAAAGCCACTAAATCGAGATGAGCATCTGTGAATTCAGGAACATAATCCTCTTTCAACTCAATTTCCAACTCTTGAATTCTTAAGACACAACTTTCGAATTCCTCCAATGTCTTCGGAAGATTCTCTCCTAAGATTATGAATTGATCGGCAACCTTTTCATCTTCAGTGCCTTTTGATAAGTCATACAAATGCTGAATTCGTAAGAATAAATGTTGTTTTCTTGCTTGCAAGACTTTCAATGTCTTTTCTACCTTGTCTGTCATATTAACCAACGAAATGACATAAAAAACAAATACTATACAAAATGACAAAAATACACAACGACAAAAAACGAAAGGCAAAATAGGAATAATAAAAGAACATCCAATTCAATGTTTCTTTACTTCCAATCAGTCGAGTGAAAAGCAGACTCATTCAAGTACAAAGCTATAAAACAATAACCACAATAATATTCATCGTTTATTTGCTGATAATCGATTGATAAAGTCGAATGCTCGACAGAGATAAGAAGATAATGAGGTCGTTCAATTCGACCTTGAGCCTGAACCTGTTTTGAGCATGTACCGACAAATACAAAAAACTCGTGTATTGAAATAGATATTCCAACATCTAAATACAAATAATGAATGGAAAAAGCAAGTTTCAAATTCAATAAATTCACTGATTCAATGATAATTAGGCTCGTAGGACCAAAAATGTTTTGTAGAGTGAGAAGACTGTATCTAAATTATTATTGTATCTAATGAAAACACCTGCCAAGCTGGAATTAAAAGAAATATTTACTGTGAGCAAAGCTATGGGAATTCTCAAATTAGTATAGATAATAGACTCACCAGTCATAATGTTTATATGTGCCAAATTATCAATCGTAAGGTATTGGAATCGAAATACAGGATGGAATATAGAAATGAGAAGGATAAATACCTTTGGGAAAGGAAATACCTTTCTGATACTCTGATACTGTGGCCTGGCGATGATTACAAGCTGCTTGGCAATATTAATTTCACTGCTCCTTGCTTCTCCCAAATATTTGCGACATTCATTAAACACTTCAATCAATTATTGACAAATTAAATAATGTCCGGCCAGACAAATAACAAATAAAGTGAACCGGCACGGTATGGCTTTGTACACTCTTGACTCAGTCTGCCTTCTCTTCCTGACTCACAAGAAAGCCTGGGCTGACGACAGTTTTTGACAATCCACCGCCAGGAGGCAGCACCGCACGGAACAGCGCTACATGGACGCGCTCAATTCAAGAATAGCCACAACATACACTTTTATCAATCTTCAGTAAACTACGAGCTATATATCAGGCACCAGATTCCAAATAGGAAATAGAGCTCCAAGATTGGTATTTGAATAACAACACTAGACTGACATTGGCTGAGGCAAGACCTGCCCACAGTGGGCTGAACATTGAATCTACAGTCTTGGGTCAGTCAATCTTTCAATCAATGAAAGATTTTAGCCTTGTCGTTAATTAACTATTGAGTCACGTAGGTTCCCCGTGCTGCATATCCATACTTTTTCATCATTGGAATAAAACTTTTTACAAACATTAAACTTTAACTTGATAAATGTTGAAAACACTTATGAAATGAAAATGCATTCACTATTAGTAGTGACGATCTCTTCGACCTGGTGTGGGTCATCATCAGACTGTAGAAACTTACTCTAATTTCAAGGTTATGACTGTATGGTAAGGGATGTAAGTCCATGATCTCGTAGGCTCATAGGTGCCTCATTCTCACACAACTTTTCGCTGCATGATCTTCAAGCTTCCAGTTCACTAGAGATAAATAATGATGTAGCAATCAAAAATAGTTACATAGTTTTATCAATATGTGTTTGAGACAATTTCAATAATTTCTATTCGAAATAGATATGTAATTATGTACCACTGCATTACGCTCACTACACTAGAGAGAAATCTATAATTTTTTAAGATCAGTCTAACTATTAAGGGCCCCATACACTAGGAACTTGGATCGGCGAACTTGGTTCTTACGAACCAAGTTTCCCAGTGTATGTGGAAAATTGGCGAACCGCGAACCAAATCCGTGACGAATTTGGTCTTTAATCTGGATTAAAATCTTTGTTCGGTTCGTCCGCTAGGGCGATATACTCTACCTATATATATATTCAATATATTCTCTTCCCACAGCAGCTGCAAGCTTTGAAACATTCATCTCTAGACCCCGAAAGACACTGAAGTAACGAACGGTTGTTCGTTCTCCCCATTACAGTTTGTGGGCAAATCCTACACGAACTTGGTTCGTGAACCAAGTTGGCCGATCAAAGTTCCCTAGTGTATGGGGCCCTTTATCTTCCACTAAATCCTAATACATAATCATATCATTTCATGAGTAACAATATAAATTTAATTAGAGATAATAGTGACCCACCTCCACTGCAATAATGGAAGACGAACATTTTCAAACACTTTTTCAATCGTTACATAGCACTGAATCCAAATACATCATTAAGTGAATTATAACATTAATGAACACGATTGAACTGATATAAATACATTGGAACTCGTACATTATTTCATAACTTTGAATTGCATTCTAAATATATTCAAAGCTTATTACACGGGGCGATATGAAACTCTGTTACATTCCACAATCATTTTCATATGAATAACTTCACTTGATTTATAACTCACTAATGTAGTAGGGCTGCCCCCATTATGCTCCCGAGGTGAATGAATTATTCATTAACGTGGTCTCTTCTCCTCTTCTCTCATCTTTTTCTCTTCATCCACCTTCAAATTTTCCCATTATCATATTCATTGAATGCTGGGGCAAAGGTCATGTTCCACTCATTTCTATAGATTATTCTCATATGATATTGTTATATAATAAAAGTTGATATAAGTTCAACCTTTTGCATAATATCATTATCTTCAATGTTCAAGGATATATTTTATTTATCAACCAATATTCTTATCAATTTACCATAATTCAGATCAAGTGCAATTGAAAGATTCATCGAGCCATGGTAATTCTGGAAAATAAATCCAGTATTATTACTTTACTTATTTATCAATCATTGGAGATAATTTACGGATCATTACAATGATTAGAAGTGGAACATCCTTGATCCTAGAACCTTGAATCAAACACTATTTTCATTAAACAGGAGATTGTGTTTCAATCTCAACGATAAACCTTTATTGGAATTTCAATCTCGTGAATTTATTTATTCGAGAGTAAATTTGAGAACACACGTTGAGTCTCATTCCTAGAATTTCAACCCTTTTCTCACTGAGACAATTATCATGGATTATTATCCTCGTTGGTTGAATTCTTTTCTTATTTTATCAACTTTGCACTATTTTTCTTTTCATAGTCTGCAGTTTCTCCAGATCAATTATTAGAAACATGACCTTATTATTGACTAATTATTATTCTCGTTGGTTGAATTCTATCCTTATTTTATCAGCTTTGCACTATTTTTCTTTTCATAGTCTGCAGTTTTTCCAGATCAATTATTAGAAACATGACCTTATTATTGACTAATTTTTATTCTCGTTGGTTGAATTCTATCCTTATTCTATCAACTTTGCACTATTTTTCTTTTTATAATATGCAGTTTTCCCAGATCAATTATTAGAAACATGACCTTATTATTGGTTATGATTATTCATCATAAAACAAATCTCGAAAAAACATATTTACGTTTGGAGTATTTCACCATAGAATTCATAAAAATATTTCAGCAGCCAGTCACCAATGTTTCAATGACAAAGTCACTAGAAATGAATATCTGGGGACTCATCTCATATAATCAGTTTATATCAATTATTTAAATAGACATTATTTATTTATCAAGATAATCTAGTAGGCCTATATCAATCAAAATTTGGGGGAGGAAAAGTTTTTGGTTTGTGCCTGTTGGTCCTCCCCAAATTATTTCAATAGATAACTGCGTATATTGTATCAATAAATGGATCAAGAAACAGGAACTATCTATTAGAATGCAAATTTTGCTTGAAATACCAAATACGGCGCATGTATCATCATTTTGATGTTGTACTTATTGTATGAATCAATGTACTCTTAAATATTGATTTTCATGTGTATTATAGGAATTGCAGTTGCAATATTCTAATCAAACTTATCGTGACTACATAATTGAAATTCAAAGTGAAACTCGTTCAAACTCACTCCATCTTTGGCATTAGATTCAATCTTATGCCAAGTGACTCCCTCTTGCAGTTCTCAACCGCAAATTTATCATCTAGATCTAGTTAGTTCACACTGTAATCGAGTATGATAATAATATTATAATCATATCCCATACATAATCTATAGGCGGCAGACCCAGTGCATATTTCCCATGAATATGAAGATTGGCGCAAACAAACAAGATGGTGAAGAAAAAGAGAAAAGGAAAAAGAAGAAGAAAAAGAGAAAGAAATGTGTGTTTGCAGTGTAGATTGAATCAAGATAACTAACTAACTCTTCCTTCCTTGCTCTACTTTTTCTATCTTCCACACTTCACTATATTTTTTCCTTATCTCTGCTCCTTACCCCTTCCCTCCTCATCAACCACTTGCCTCTACTTTAGCTCATTCAAACTTCATTATCATTTTTCCCTACACTACTTATCTTCATTTCATTCATATGAGTGCAATTGATGGATCATTTCTAGAAAAAATGAAGAAGGAGGATGATGGGGAGACAGAGGACGAGGAGTAAGAGGTGGAGGAGGAGAAGGAGAAGGAGAAGGAGAATGAGGATGCGGTGGAGAAAAAGGAGGAGGAGGAGGAGTAGAAGGAGGAGGAAAAGTCCTCCACTCTACTGGAATTAAAGGATGAAGAAGAGGAGTAGATCGAGAAGGAGGAGGATGAGGAGGCAGAAGACGTGAAGTAAGAGGTGGTGCAGGAGAAGGAGAAGGAGGAGGAGGAGGCAGAGGTGGAGGAGGCGTAGCAGGAGCAGGAGAAGAAGAAGAAGAAAGAGGAGGAGGAGGAGGAGGAGGAGGAGGAGAAGGAGGAGGAGAAGGAGGAGGATAAGGAGGAGTAGAAGGGAAAGGAGGAGGATCAGGAGTCAGGAGACGAGAAGTAAGAGGTGTAGAAGGAGAAGGAAGTAGAGGATAATAAGGATGAGAAGGAAGAAAAGGAGGAGTCAGATGAGGAGGAGAAGAAGAAGAAGCAAGAGAAGGCATAGTATGAGTGGTAGGAGTGGCAGAAAAAGGAACAAGAATGAAGGGAGGGAGAGGAAGCATGACAGGAAGACAGGAAGATCGCAGACAGAAAGCCCTTGAACAAGAGACGGAGAATGAGCGTGAGCGTGTAAGGCCATAAATTAGATTATGAATTCAAGCATTTGCGCTTAATTCAAAATGACCCTGTGAAGCACTTGCAATCAAACGACCGACTTGGAACTTGCAGCGGGACTTCTACGTCACAGCGCGACTCCTATTTCGCAGTCGATTGCGATTCTATGGTCGGCCATTTTGTTGTTCTATGTAGCAGGGAAATCGGCTCCGAGATCCATTTCGAACTGTCAGCTTTCTCAATAAAAAACATCAATGCTTCCCATTCAATCGATGCTGACAGTTGAAGATGAATGTCATTAGATGGAGATTGTTGGTGGTGTAAATGATCCGTATGTTATGACGTCACAGGAAGGCTCCAATGCTCAGTATAAGCATCAGTTCAATCTAATGTTTAGTTTAATGTTGAAGCCCTAATGTTGAGTTCAATGTTTATTAGCTCTAACTTTGTTTTCAATGTCAGGCTAGCTGACCTTGAGAACATGGATAAAAAAAATATCACAAAGAAGTACATTATCTAGATAAAAATCTGGTGTAGCGCACTCACACAAGTTACCTTGCCATTATGAAAATTTATCACCCGACGCTAGTGTTCACGCGCATCTTAAGTCTTTTCAAAGATCTGAGCCAGCTGGTGACCGGACAATAACGCTGGAGACACACAAGGTCTGCTATCTCTTCTTAGTGAATGATAAAATAGAATCAACAGTTGCCAACAGTTTGCAATTATTGAATAATCACATTTTCTCGAATTTCGAGCTTATTTTCAATTTTAGCCGAAAATGTTACTGAACATTAACAGTAGAGATTTCCATGCTCAGTCTTTTCCACTTTAAATGTTTTGTTTGAATTGTATCTGAAGCCTGATAATTGGGAATCTAAAGTCAAAGTTTGCATAGATGGGGCGGAACTCCTGAAATTTTTACAGAATGGGACTTGTGGATGTTGATAGAGCTTATCACTGACTTTTTTAGGTAAAGTTTTTATCAAAATCGTTGAAGCCGTTTTTGAAAAAATTGCGAAAAATCCTGTTTTTTACCTCATTTTCTCCATTTAAGCCGCCATCTTGAATTACATTTGATCGAAATTATTCGTGTCGGATCCTTATAGGGGAAGGACCTTGAGTTCCAAATTTCAAGTCATTCCGTCAATTGGGAGATGAGATATCGTTTACACAGACATACATATACTCATACACACACACACACACACACACACACACACACACACCACACACACACACACACACACACACACACCACACACACACACACATACAGACCAATACCCAAAAACCACTTTTTTGGACTTAGGGGACCTTGAAACGTATAGAAATTTAGAAATTGGGGTACCATAATTGTTTTGGGAAAGCAATACTTTCCTTACCCAAGGTGGTAGGGCAAGGAAAGTAAATAAGGAATAATTTAGATTTGACGGTATCAGGTACCTGTGTCATATAAATTTGTGGCCGTACTTGGGCCAAAACAACTGAGAAAGTCTCTATTCCCAAGCAACTGAGTATCAAGCTGAAGTGAGTAGTACTGCTACTTTTCAAATTCATTTGGCAAGGGTTATAATATAAGGGTTACCCAAGACAAGCCAAAACTGGCTTGATAGAGGTTTGAACTTGGAATGTACTACAATTACATATTTAAGAATGTTTCAAAGATTTCTAAAGTGCTATCACATAGAATGAATGAAATTGGAATGGCATTGTAACAAAGATTAGCTGAATCACTTATACAAAAAAAAGTTATATTGAATATTTTCAGATATAGGCCTACATGAACTCCACAAACAGATTCGAAGATAACTAATAGATATACATCCACATAATAGTTCTACACATTGAAAGAAAACAAAATAATTTTTCGATTTATCTTGTTTTTACGAAATTATATTGAATGATTATTTGCAGGATCCCATTCTACTTCTTGTAACACAAATGACGGGAGAAGTCTTTAATATTCGAATTCAAATTCATATTCACGTACATGACATGGTAAACTTCAAACAAGCATATAATTAAAATACTGCTTGACACTAAGAAACAAAGTAATCAAGGCCCTGTCTCTAGAACACCATCATATTTAATCGAATGAACTATTTAATCCACATTGAATCTATAGTCGATTAGATTTTAATTCATAGGTTTAATGGTTCATTCGATTCAATAAGTAGTGTCCTAGAAACCAGACCGGACGAGTCAATTTTTTTCTCAATTTAACAGAACCAACCGATAAAATACAAAGTGCAAGCAACAAGGTAATATTGTGTTGAGAGTAAAACTTGGTTTTAAAATTCTGTGAAGAATCAAGACTCACGGTTGTCGGTTGTTTCTGTTTGTTTTAGTCATCCCTTCTCTGCCGCCATTTTTGTTTGTCTTGCTGGACTTTTCCAATTTGAAGCTTCGTTTCCCTCAGTGCTCCATGCTTCATTCAATGCCTCACTTTACTCTGAGTAAATGAAAACTTCAACTGTGATCTTTTTGATGAGATTTACTGGTAGAAATATACCGAACACTTGTGTACACTAAAGATACATCAATTTACAAAATAACTTCATTGTTCGTCAATGATATCTTTGAGTTCATAAATTTCAGTTGTACTAATGGAACATTTCATGTTCATATTTTCTGATAACTGAAACTCCAAATTATACCACCAATTACATCTTCCTTCTTATTGCTCGTTCATATCTCTAATTCCTCCACTTTATATCCTCTACTTCCTTTCAATTCCACTCTCGGTTAATATAAGGGATATAAACGCAAATCGGTTCATGATTATTGAGTTTATATTCCGTTAAATTCCAGTAATTTCTAGTAGATTCTTCTACTTCTGTGAAATTCTTTATACAATACTCTAGTTATTTTATGGTGATTGGATAAAATGTTATTTAATAGTAATTACTTTTATAAACTGATGTAATAAGATTATTGAAATATATATAGGCAGAGAGATTTAATATTATCAAAAATGATAATTTTTCCCGTCCCGTCCCCTCCCGTTTTTTTTGTTAGCAAAATTTTAGGCTCATCACACACTTACACGACTCTAGTCGAGAAGAGACTGCGACTCTAGTCACTTCAGGATGCAGCATGTGTTTTCAAATGGTGACACTCAGACCAGTCGATTCTAGTCTCCACAACCTCACGACTGTGAGACCGAGTCGAGCGGCGACTCGACAAGTTGATCGAGAAGCGACTTGAGTTGCATAGTACCGAGTATTTCAGATGAAGTGAGGTTACAATTTTAACTTTGAAGTTCCATCTTCATGTTTAAAGCACAGATTAGAAACATTTCCTTTCTTGTTGTTTCTTCTAAGTCAATAATAAAAATTGGATAAGACAGTATATGCATGATAATTGTAATTGAATTTGAGGTAAAGTGAGGTTAGAAATGGAGTAGCATGGAACCGAAGTAGTGACAATGAGCAAGAAAGGTCGAGAGACTGGAGTTTCCTCGACTGGAGTCGTACGATTTGAGTCGAGGTAGTGTGAGGTGAGTAGTACTGTTACTTTTCAAATGAATTTGGCAAGGGTTATAATATAAGGGTTACCCAAGACAAGCCAAAACTGACTTGATAGAGGTTTGAACTTGGAATGTACTACAATTACATATTTAAGAATGTTTCAAAGATTTCTAAAGTGCTATCACATAGAATGAATGAAATTGGAATGGCATTGTAACAATGATTAGCTGAATCACTTATACAAAAAAAAGTTATATGAATATTTTCAGATATAGGCCTACATGAACTCCACAAACAGATTCGAAGATAACTAATAGATATACATCCACATAATAGTTCTACACATTGAAAGAAAACAAAATAATTTTTCGATTTATCTTGTTTTTACGAAATTATATTGAATGAGTATTTGCAGGATCCCATTCTACTTCTTGTAACTCAAATGACGGGAGAAGTCTTTAATATTCGAATTCAAATTCATATTCACGTACATGACATGGTAAACTTCAAATAAGCATATAATTAAAATACTGCTTGACACTAAGAAACAAAGTAATCATGGCCCTGTCTCTAGAACACCATCATATTTAATCGAATGAACTATTAATCCACATTGAATCTATAGTCGATTAGATTTTAATTCATAGGTTTAATGGTTCATTCGATTCAATAAGTAGTGTCCTAGAAACCCGACCTGGATGAGTCAATTTATTTTCTCAATTCAACAGAACCATCCGATAAAATACAAAGTGCAAGCAACAAGGTAATATTGTGTTGAGAGTAAAACTTGGTTTTAAAATTCTGTGAAGAATCAAGACTCACGGTTGTCGGTTGTTTCTGTTTGTTTTAGTCATCCCTTCTCTGCCGCCATTTTTGTTTGTCTTGCTGGACTTTTCCAATTTGAAGCTTCGTTTACCTCAGTGCCTCATGCTTCATTCAATGCCTCACTTTACTCTGAGTAAATGAAAACTTCAACTGTGATCTTTTTGATGAGATTTACTGGTAGAAATATACCGAACACTTGTGTACACTAAAGATACATCAATTTACAAAATAACTTCATTGTTCGTCAATGATATCTTTGAGTTCATAAATTTCAGTTGTACTAATGGAACATTTCATGTTCATATTTTCTGATAACTGAAACTCCAAATTATACCACCAATTACATCTTCCTTCTTATTGCTCGTTCATATCTCTAATTCCTCCACTTTATATCCTCTACTTCCTTTCAATTCCACTCTCGGTTAATATAAGGGATATAAACGCAAATCGGTTCATGATTATTGAGTTTATATTCCGTTAAATTCCAGTAATTTCTAGTAGATTCTTCTACTTCTGTGAAATTCTTTATACAATACTCTAGTTATTTTATGGTGATTGGATAAAATGTTATTTAATAGTAATTGCTTTTATAAACTGATATAATAAGATTATTGAAATATATATAGGCAGAGAGATTTAATATTATCAAAAATGATAATTTTTCCCGTCCCGTCCCCTCCCGTTTTTTTTGTTAGCAAAATTTTAGGCTCATCACACACTTACACGACTCTAGTCGAGAAGAGACTGCGACTCTAGTCACTTCAGGATGCAGCATGTGTTTTCAAATGGTGACACTCAGACCAGTCGATTCTAGTCTCCACAACCTCACGACTGTGAGACCGAGTCGAGCGGCGACTCGACAAGTTGATCGAGAAGCGACTTGAGTTGCATAGTACCGTGTATTTTAGATGAAGTGAGGTTACAATTTTAACTTTGAAGTTCCATCTTCATGTTTAAAGCACAGATTAGAAACATTTCCTTTCTTGTTGTTTCTTCTAAGTCAATAATAAAAATTGGATAAGACAGTATATGCATGATAATTGTAATTGAATTTGAGGTAAAGTGAGGTTAGAAATGGAGTAGCATGGAACCGAAGTAGTGACAATGAGCAAGAAAGGTCGAGAGACTGGAGTTTCCTCGACTGGAGTCGTACGATTTGAGTCGAGGTAGTGTGAGGTGAGCCTTAGTGATATAAACATTTTGTATTATTTTCTCCATGATTATTGTATATCAAAGCAGAATTCAACACACGTAGTCAATTTTTCAAATTAAATTGAGAAATGAAAAACGATTTTTTTCTACTTCAACTCAATTTAAGTATAATTGAATAGCTTCCAGCTTTCTGAAACAGTGAATTTGATTGTATTTTCCAGGAAAATCTGTTCTCTTTTCTCTTCCAGACTGTTCCTCCTTTTTTATTTTCCTCTTTCTTTCTTACTTTCACACACTCTTCCTTTCTTACTCTCACACACACTCTCTCTCTTCCTTTCTTACTCTCTCACTCGCTCTTTCCCCTCTGTCTTTTTCTCTCACTCACACTAAACTTTCTCTTTCTCTTTAACAGAATCCTCTTTCTATAGCAACAATTACATTCTCATCTCATCTCATTGTCCTGCATATCAGCAGTCCGCGACATGTGTATTTTGTAACTGCTGCAGATCACTTCCGGTCCTCGGTATATCACTTCCGGTTCCGGTCTGCAACGATACCGTACTTCCGGTTTCTTGGTTTCAATTGAACTTTTCCTCTCATGTGAATATTACAATTGTCGCACGTGTTGAAGTTGAAAGCTTCAAATAAAGCGGTAGCTGGATTGCTGAAATGTTAAATTGAGTTTCCAGCAACTAAATTAAGTGACTATTGCTCGTTACTTCTAATGGATGAGTGACTGTTTTCAGTAAGAAACACTATCTTTTGTGATGAGAACAAGAATATTGATTAGTCACCATTAAACATTGTGTAGGAATGCAATAGGCTTGGTCAGGAAGTTGCTCTCGATCGTCTCTAGATGTCTACGATGTTCCAAATTTAAACTTAAATTAAATTCCTAAGAGATGACATTTTATAATCTCAATCAACATGATATTATTGTGAACATGACCCATCGAGAGGTAATGTAATCCTTGTTTTTTTGCTTTTTTGCTTAAAAATAAGTTTGCAGGGCCATGAAAACGAAAATAGATAAAAATAATTTCCTTTCCTTTTTCATATTAAATAGTAGGCTAAATAATAGGTTACTATCAGAGCCAATAAATAATTCATGTAGCCCAATGACTATAATTCATATTATTTCCTAATTTTTTGTGTTATGCCTTTTTAGATTCCCATTACAATCAATAGTCTGAACCCTCAATCCTAAACAATAAGCCTGAAAGTGTATCATATATTATTACATCAATAATTCTTGTCATATAGCTTAGAAATAGTTCCGTGTAATATTGAGAAGCTTATATGACAGGACAAACGTTCCTCTTTTTCTTTTAAACACAACCGTTTTCTCTTTCCGTCTCTATGATTCCTTGCTTCATTCCACTCTCTCATTTTTCACTCTATTCATCCTTCTCTTCTTTTTTTTTGAGAAGCTTATATGACAGGACAAACGTTCCTCTTTTTCTTTTAAACACAACCGTTTTCTCTTTCCGTCTTTATGATTCCTTGCTTCATTCCACTCTCTCATTTTTCACTCTATTCATCCTTCTCTTCTTTTTTTCCTATAACCTATTTGTCTTGGCTCTTTTTCTCCTCTCCATCATCACTCTTCCTCTTCCTTCATTTTCAACCCCATTTTTCGTCACCCTTTCTCTTGGCACGATCTCTTTCCACTTTATCTTCCCTTTATCACTTCGTCTCTTTCCTCTCCCACTTTCACACCCTCCTTTCTTACCAAGGAGAAAAACTCCTCGAATTCTTTTATTCAGTTCCATCATACCCAGTCACTTTGTTCCAAACATCTCTTTCGTGAATTTTCAAGACAAAAAACTCGGACATCATTGTTCCTGGAGTATTTCCATTGTTTTTTGTTTGCGACGCAACTGAAATTCCAAACTGAGTTGTTTCTCTTTTTTGGAATTAAAGAGGAATTATTACACCTCTGATTCCTCACCGTTGTCCAAATCCGACTCTGTTGAGCATTGTTGAGTTGCTCTTCTTCAATTCAGCGCCATCTCACTTGCCTCCACTCACCGCTCCTACTTCCCTCTCTACTCCTTAATTCTTTTTTCCTCCACCTACTGTCCAAAGTACTTACATTACTCCCTGAAACATAATACTAAAGTGTCACTTTTTCGCTCTCGGTAGTAAAAAAAGAAAGTAGTTCCCAGATGTAGTGATTCAAAATCAGCAATTTACATAAATTTGAAACCGGGATATTTTTTAATACAAACAAAAGTCGAACCTCTTATCACTAGAACATACCGTATGAAGCTAGCTTCTCCCTTATCAGACATCATATTCACGTGGTGATTACAAGAATCACTGACCTACGATAACATTGGCACAAGCCATGTGATACAGTGATGTGAAGTGCGAGGAAATAAAAAATAATTACAATAAATAAATTTAAATTCTACGAAAGAAAATAAAGCAATAGCAAGGAGGCTAATTTTGATAATAACGGTACAAAGATAAGCGCTTGACAGGTGATTGTCTGCTTATAACCACAATTCAACTACTATATACCGGTGAGTAAACATTACTTTAATTTATTTATTTTATTGCATGTTGTCTTTCAATATTTTCAAATTCGACATCTTCAAGATATTTTATAAATTCAAATATGAAAAATAAAGAACATTCTTCTCGTCTTATTGACAGGTAAATAATTTATGAGGCTGTGCCCCTTTGACATATTTTAAAAACATGTTGACTAAATGAGGTTAGTTTTCTAATAATATTCCTATTCATAACAATAATTTTATATGGAAAAGACTGCACAACAAATTCATTACCACACATAAATGACACACAAGAAAAGTTACAAAGTGAAACATTACAAACATAAGGTGAGATAATAGCAGTAGTTATATTAGCTAGGTCTTGTATTGGTTTACAACAGCTTCTCATGATAGAAATATTTCTATTTTCTATAATTTGATTTCCTAAAATGTATTTATCAATTATAGTTCCTTAAAAAGAAGGATATCGTGACACTATTTACAATGGAAAAACGAATTCTTGAGGCTCTCTTATCTTACGTTAACTTCGTAACACAAATCGGATAAAGTTCATTTCAATCATTGAAATTATAATTAATCTATTAACAAAAATGAAAATATGCTTATAAACATCCTCAGTAAATTAAGAATCTTCATGCAGAATTGAAAATTAATCAGCTCTGTAGTTCAGACGCGATGATGCGTCAAACATGTATTTCGTATCCCGTAGATGAATAAAGCCAATGCCGTCCATAGTGTAGATATAGAAAAAGAAAATATAGATAGGAGAGGAATAAGAGGATAGACGATAAAACTGTTTAATATACTATTTTATCTATGACCACTCTCAAAGAAAGTATAATCAACTGGAAACTTGACGAATTGAGAATTTGATGAACTGAAAACTTGACATATGTGGATTTGAATTATTATATATTTTATAATTTTTTGCCGGGATGAATAATTGTTTTATTCGATTATAATTTGAATTGATTCGATTTGAAGAAGCTTAGCCAGTTACACACACATCGATTTTTGTACGTTGGATCTTTGCCGTCTTTATGAATTCAAACGGAGCTTGACAAACATCATCTGTTTAATCTTATAGAGTTTATAAGGACGGCAAAAATCGTTGTTTGTGTAGCTAGTTACAGATTCACTAGCTCTAGAATCGAACATTGTTTCCAATTGACTAATTTTTTCTCTAATTTGAAAACTGAATTTCTTGAAAACAATTTTGACCTCTCGAGCTTACATTCGACCACCCAAAATTCAGCACAAAATTCCCTTCCATTTAACAAGCTACCAGCAGAGGTCATATAGTGGGATGAAGAGAGAGAGCTCTATGTTTGGAGAAGGGTGTGTGTGAATTTATTCAACCCCCGGACGAGAAATAAGGGCTGCTTAAATCAAGTAGTAAGGACCGACCCCTCTATTCCATGTGATCCCCCCGGTTATAAATTAGAGCGTGCTATCAAGGACCACGGACTTAAATGTTAAGCACGACCTTTTCTTATTTTTCACATTATCATTCTCTCTCTCTCACTCACACATCACATTGTATTCTTCTACACTCTTTCATCCTTTTCTACTTTCTCGCATTCATCGCACATCTAGGTAGTTATACGATTTTTCCTTTTATTTTGTGGATAGAAGAGATTTGCAGTAATTTCCATTTCCTCCAACATTTTATGAGTGTGTTGAGTTGAAACAATGGGTATCACGACTTCCCGAGCTCTTATTTCATCTGAAGTCTCTTGTAGACACAATGCTATGATAAAATTATCTTCAAAGCTCTATGCTTTTTTCAATAGCATACTTGCATACTCTTTTCAAGGCTGCAAGCTTATTTTTCAAGAGTCTTGAATCAAATGCCTCGTGGTTATTTTATTGCAATTCCTCATGTGAATTTATGTGTGCCTAATGAGAGCATATACAATATGAAGTCTTGAGTCTATCATCTACTTGCAAATGCCATGAACACTGCTATAAGAAATGCATTCTGGGTGATAATCTACCATTATAGAATCTATCATTGTAGAAGTGACAAATGACCAGAAGTCGAAATAATAATCTAAATCAGGCTCTCTAATTTTAGTGAGCAGTTATTGCTGAGGATGATGTCCAAAATATGCCTTGGGATTGTGCTTCTGTTATAGAACTTATGCAGGTGATGATGATTATTATGGTGGTGATAGATATAATTATAAAACCACTGTTATTTGTAGCTACCAAGCCACTGAGCAATTCCAAACTATTCATCACAGATCAATCACAAAGCCAACAAATAATTATTTGTAATGATTATTGACCGTTTGAGAGGAGAAATGAACGATCATACTATAATGTTAGTGTCACACCAAATTGATAAAAAATGAGTGACACTTTCCTCTAAAAAAAAGAGTACAGGATGATCATTGTTACATTTTCCAAGCTGTAGTGGCAAACCTCTATCTGGAAAACTCGGTCACATATCATCTGAATGACAGAACGGCTGTCACAGATCAAAGAAAACTTCCCTCCATAAAGAAAATTCCTGCATGAATATGAACACGTGTTCATCGATTATTTGTCTGATGGAGTTTTTCGGTTCATTTGCGATGCTTCATGCTCCTCAAATAATGTGAAGCTATGAATTTATTTGAACGGTATCAATTTTCAATTTTACTTTGGTACTTCCCGTTGATTTGATAGTAAGCTACTCCAAAAATACCTATTATTATTTTGAAGAAAATTGTACAATGGAACAGAAAGTATATTCCCCTTCATAGTACATTTTTTCTGCTGTACTTTGAAACGCCATGTAGCTTCAACTTTCATTTAGTGCACCTCTATTAAGTACAAATCTCGTAATAGTGACATTTTTGAGCGGTTACTCACTTAAGATGTAGTATATCAAGGCTCCACTGTAAAACTACGTGTAAAACTAACTCTATCCATTGTATGATTTCTGAGGTTATCCCCTGATTGGTCAACAATCATCAAGTCGATGTGTCAAATTCTACCGCTAGATGGTAGCAGTTACTGGGTGCAATAACATACGATCTGGGGATCTACACTATACAATAAAGATCACAAGCCATTAAGCCCAGTCTAGTTCCTCCTGATTGGTCAGCATATAATAGAGACTTGGTTACAAATTCAGCTGCTAAAAGCCATTAGTAATAGGGTCATGTCTAACTTACTATTTAGACAGCATTTCAAACTAATTATTGAGAAAATATTGAACAATTTCACGTATGATTTTTTGATATTTGAACCTGTGAATCAAACTCACAATGGATTAAATTTCCTCATCATTTGAAGGATGTTATATAATATATAACTTTAACTATTTAATAAATAATTTTTTTTTTACTATATAATATAACTATATTAATTTTATACATTGAATCTCCCTCATATCTCTCAATAAACCATTATTACTTTTTCCCAATACTCTCAAAACTCTTCAATATTTATTCAAATTCCCTACAACTTACAAAGTTTCAACTTAGTGCTTGTACTGACACTTGAACTTAACCAATCTCCATTCTCGCACATGATAATCTTCGAGCAAGATCCAACAAGCTAGAAGTCACCGCATCGTCAAGTTTGGACTTGGAAAAGAAGCACACGAAGCCCAAAGACTTGTAATTAAGTTACACATCACCATCTCTACCACATGGAAACTCACAAACTTCGACTCTGTCACCTACTCACAGCTTTTAAATAATGACGCCAAAAGTTTCCCTCCTTGTTTCCAGGGCTGCCAACTTTAAAGTGCTCTGTATGACGTCATACTAATTATATAACTCTCCTTTGAACTGGTGAGAGAAATTATTAATTTCTGGTTGAAAATTCCATGAATATGTAAATAATATGTTATGCATATATCGGGGAGTCCGGTCTCACGAGATGACAAATTATCATGCGATGAACGGACATTTTTAAACAAATATCGAAACTGAACTTCAATCATTCATATGAGTAGTTTCATTAATGAAATTTCAAAATCAGTTCGGAATTCACCTAGAATTGAAGGTTTTATAGAGGAGTAGCTACCCCCATAAACAGGACTTCTCTATTAATTTATGCATCGATAGGTACAATATCATTCTCAATTATGGATGATTGGGTAAGAAACAACAGGCTGAAGCACAAAACTGTTCCTTTTCCAAATTTTGATGATAGAAATTGCCCAAAAATTGCACAGATTGAGATAAGCGCTCAGCTATTGGCTCTTCCGATAGAAGGGTGTCGCTCGATACCAGTTGCTCAACTACCAGAATTATCGGATGCAGAATGAATTCTTCATTGTTTGGAACCTGACTGAAATAATTATAGATCCACCTATCTACCTCCTTCATCCTCACTCCCATTACCCATTCACAAGCCATTTGATTATGTTATCATATTAATATTATGCAGCAAAAGAGTCATTCCTCAGATGATAGGCACAGATAAGAACAAGGTGAAACAATGAAAATAATCTTTCTCATAAAACATGCAATTGTTTTCAAATTTTAGCGATTTTCCTCTATTATCAGTTATAAAATTTATACAAAATTTCCTCTCCATGATCACTCATGTAGAAGGAATACATAGGTATCCTACCGCATTCATCAAATGTTGTGAAAAATATAAATTTGTCGAGAAACAGAACACGAAGGAAGATAAACGCTGGAGAAAAGCTCTGAATGAAGGATATAATAAGGAAAATAATCATTTTAATAGTCGAATAATCCAATCCTTATCCACTTTACAATAATTCCATTATAGATCGTCTTTATTATAAGAATAATTTCAAAAGAGAAATATTGAACTACTCTTTTTACCATTATTCACCTCCAATTTCGCACTCAAATACAGCATATATATATATATAATGTATCGTTTCAGGGACAAATGACATAATTTCATCCCCAATAATTTGCAACATTTTTGTTCATCATTTATCACATTCAATCAATGCTTGTTAACGGCTACTTATTTATTATTGTATTATTGATTTTTCAAATTCGAATAGTTCATTCAGGCAACTAATTTTTCTGTCGATTGTTCGATTCCAATCCACTGTCTGTCTATATTACCGTGTAAATTCTTTCTCGGTTTGATGATCATAACTTGAATTAAATGCTTGGAATATTTGCCATAAATACTATTATTGATGTAAATATTTTTTTCAAACTCAAGCTACAATAAAACTGATGGAATTCATCGCAACCTGAATGGAAGAAATAAATTCTACTAGAGCAATAATAATATGTCAGTCAAAATAAATAAAGGATGATTTCACGATACTTCTGTCTGCTTCTGACATAAAGTCAAATCTTGAATGAGAAAATACGAAGGATTCACTTTAACTGTTATCATTGGCTGGATGAGAAGCATTGATGTTTTATTTATGTGAGGATTGCTGACAGTTCAAAATTATTCTCACTACAGCACGTATTCATTGTTGTGCAATGTAGACAAACGGTTCTCAGTCCCATATTTCAAATTTTATCATCAACAGTTGATCTGTATAACAGTTTATCTAGCTTATGGACTGGTAAAGCTTATTACTTCTCATTTCAGCTGTCAGGATTATTTTCTCTTCCGAAAATACATTTCCAACTCTGCATTCATGAACATTGACATCAATCTACATCACAAACTTTGGTCTTCAATATTTCAAATACAAAAGTTAAGAATTGAGAGTTTGCAGAGAACTCAGAGTAATTGAAAACAAACTCTCTACCAAGACTTCACTTTTGTACTTTTAAGCTTGATGTTCTTGAAAGAACTTTCTCATTTTGAACCACGAATTATGAGTAATTCCAGAGTCAATCACATCATAAAACTTCCTTAGTAAACTAACTTGTTTCTCTGTAGCAGAATCATTTGAATTCGATAGAACTCAGTGGAGAGGTTTTTGAAACTTATACTTTTGATAGTTTTGAAAATATATAGGTTGAAGTAGTAATCCGTGTCTAGACTATACCAATCTATGAGTGTGCTCCACTGCACTAATGTTTCTCAATAATGCTAGAGCTAAATTCAGGCCAAACTTGCAGATTTGAAACTTTTTCACTGGATTTTTCCTGGCTAATTGAAAAAAAATCAATTTTAATCTTCCCAATTAAAAAAATATTCAATGAATTATGACACATAAATCATAAAGTTAAGTAAAAAAGCTGAATTCATCATCAGCTTTAAAAAATTAGACACAGATCATAGTTCATAATACCATCTATTACTTCTAGTAATAGTGGGTTTTGATAATACTGTGCATAGTAACTCAGTAACTACTGCCATATAACTGCAGACTTCAATACTAGTTCTTGAATAATATTTGACCAATCAGGAGAGGAGAAAGTAGGCGGCGTTTAATATCTGAACAGTTGTATGACACCCAGTATCTGCTACCATCTAGTGGCAGAATTGGTAACTACGACTTGGATCAATTATTGTTGTCAGGGTTTAATGAGTTTCGAAAATGAATAGTTAAGTTTTCAGTTTGTCAAGTTCTTAATAATTAGACCCTTGCGGCGCACGGGTTACCTGCTACTATTAGAATGGAACACTACTTCACCATCGATATCCACCCCGAAGAATAAGACTTAATATTCGGAATATTTTATAGGCTAGTCAAACCTTAACCAAACCCAACCGCAATTTTTGAATTTTCATCTAAAATCATCAATACATTATTAATAATACCAGCATATTGCCATTCAAAAGCAGAATCTCAACCCCCTCATCTACCCTTTTATCTTCAATAAATATTAAACTTTTATACTTACCTAATATTAAACATTAATAAGAGTCTGGTCGAGGCAGCCGAGCCGATAAGACGTACTGCCGTGCTTCTCTATCAATCTGAATCGTGTTCCGTATTCTCGTTTGAACTAGTTACTGTCAGTTAAAGTTTTTCAAGGTGTTTTTATTTAAAACATACTAAAATGTCAGGAACCTGTGGCGTTTGCAATGTTAATTTAAGCTCTAGTAAGGCTTCGGATGTGGTTGCATGTTCCGGTAGCTGCAAAAATCTTTTCATCTTGCCTGCATAAAAGACGATAGTGAGGAGACAAAAGTGCGTTCTGTGAAGCAATGGAGATGTAAAGACTGTCGTGATTTCAATAGTCTGATTTCGGATTCCAATGCCAACATTACCAAGGATTTTATGCGAAAGGTACTGGAAGGTTTCAGGAATGACTTCTTCCGAGAACTTAAATTAGTGAGAGATGAAATGGCAGGAGTGGTTGAATCGATTGGGTTCCTATCAGATAAGGTCGACGCAAACAATAGCTTATTGGATGAACTAAGAAAGGACGTTACTAAACTGCAAAACGAAAACAAATTTTTGCGAGCAGCCAATGCATCTGTTAATGCGGCCAACGACGTCATGCAAGAGCGGATTAGAGCGTTGGAACAATACACGCGACGTGACAGCGTCGAGATCAGCGGCGTTCCAGCGACAGCCAATGAAGACGTGGTCAAACTGGTGAAAGACGTCGGAGGAATGATTGGATGTGCAGTGGATGATGCACACATCATCGCGGCTCACCGTGTGCCCAGCTTCCGAAACGACCGACCGCCGTCCCTCGTCATCCATCTCAGCTGTCGAGTCATCAGGGATGAGTGGATCAAACGTTTCAAGGAAAATAGGAATGCTGCCACTGCCGACAGAATAAACGCGTCCTTTCCAAAGCAAAAAGTGTTTGTGAACGAGCATCTTGCCCCAGTGAACAAATTGTTTTTATCCAAATTAAAAAAGAAGTGCCGAGCCATAGGGTACACGTACGTATGGTTTCGTGAGGGAAAATTCTTTGTTAGGAAATCGAATGGTGAGAAATGTCAGAGAATTGTGACCGATGCTGATATTGAAAATCTGAAGTAGGTTATTTTATCGGAGTGATAGAGATGTTTCAATATTGGAGAATGGTTTTGATTGTATTTCATTTTATTTTATTTGTTTTCATATATTATGTTAATTTAAGTTTTTGTAATTTCATATTTTGGTATGGAGGATGAAACGATTATCTACATACATTTAATGATATCTTTTTTGAAACAGTTACTGACAAAAAAACCGTATTCACTCTAATACATTGTAATATTAGAATTTCAATTCAATTCAGTTTATTCCCAAAAACATATTACACGTATAAGAAATACAATATACAACATATTTTGGAATCCCCCTACTAGACTATCCATCTGTGTGTAGGGGGGGAGTTCCACTTTATACATAATAAGCTTAATCTGCTCATAGAAGTAAATATAGAGAATACACTTATATTATGGATGTATTATTAATATTCTGATTATAAAATAGATAATATATGTGCTGATGTATATTTAAGAATGAGTATGTAGGAATATGTATGTAGGAATAAGTATACTTAATACCTTGATTGATAAAAGAATAAATAAAGAAGAAATAACAATATTTTTTTGAAGACCGCAGTGGCAGGGATTCCAGAAATTCTCAGAAGAGAGAATGAAAAAAAAGCATAAACCAGAAAGGCAAAACAGTCAAATCGGTTATATCAATGATAAAATAAATACCAATCAATTGTCTGGAAACCTTGAAGTCGTGTTGGTCACCAAGCATAACGAGATTGGAGTAGTTCTTCTGAAGCTTCCCAACCAATCTGGAGTATGCGTCAAAATTTCAACAATTTTCTGACAGAATTCTCACACGTAAAAAACCCGGTCACGTTCATAGTATTAAGTGAAATTTGGATAAACTCTGATGAATTAAATATGTACAATATATCGAATTATAATATGTTTGCTCACTGTAATGATGCTTATAGATCAGGAGGAATAATTTGTTACGCTCTGAACTCTGTCTGTGTTACCGAACAAGATTTCAATTGTATGAAAACAGCCGATTCTATTCTATTGAATGTGAAAATTAATAAACATTATTTCAAATTACTTTGTGTTTATAGACTGCAAGAATTTACAGAAAAAAGCTTTATAACTGAACTAGAGCAAAGTATGCATTATTTAACTTCAAATGCAATTATAGTAGGAGATATTAATATTGACTTATTAAATGGTAAAGAAAATTCAACAATCTATCTAAGTTTAATGGAAAATAATGGCTTCTCATCTATTGTCGATAAAGCAACTAGAATTACCTCAAGAACTAAAACCCTTATTGACCATATTTTCATCAAACATAGACAAATAAATAGTTTTAAGCATGCTATCTTTGATCTGAACATCACTGACCATTGTCTGCTAGGGCTAAAATTTGATGAAAACCGTATTAATCTTGAAGATAATTCATCGTTATCTGTTACTAAGCAATCAATAACCGATATTGATAAAGTTTGTGAATGTCTTCAATTACTTGATTGGAATGATGTGTATCAGATAGAAGATGTAAATTTAAGTTATGAGAGATTTCATTCTATTCTAACGGACCTAGTTAATAAATGCTCTAAAACTATAAATTCTAATAATAGACTTACAAAAGCTAAGATCATAAGTCCGTGGATTACCACAGACCTTTTACGTAAAATAGAAAGGAGAAGGAAATTATACAAATTATTAAAAAAAAGACCTTATGATACACCCTTAAGAGACCATTATAATACTTATTATGACAATCTAAAAATGAAATTGATTCTACAAAGAGAAACTTCTATTCAAATTGTATTCGTATTGCTGATGGAGATCCGGCCAGACAGTGGAGAGTAATCAACAGCTTAACTGGTGAAAGCCGTAATCAAATTTTTGATAAGGTGGAATTGGAGGACGGTACTATTGAGTGCGACCCCCAAAATGTAGCCAACAAAGTTAATCGTTATCTAATCAATGTTGTTCAGCCCGATTGCAATACACCTTCTTCTGTCTGCCTTGGTCTTTATCATCAGTGCCGTTCCTTTTTCATAGAACCAACTACAGATAATGAAATCTTAAAAGTTATCTCTAATCTTAAAAATAAGAAATCATCCGGCTTTGATAAATTTAATGTTCTACTAATAAAAAGAATTGCCTTATATATTGCACCCGTACTGACCCATATTTTTAACTTAAGCTTCAGTAAAGGAGTTTTCCCAGAAATGTTAAAGTTGAGTGTCGTAATACCAATTTTCAAAAAGAAAAATTCAATAAAATTAAATAACATCAGACCTATTAGCTTGCTTTCCGTTTTCTCAAAAATCCTAGAAAAGCTTATGATAAATAGATTAGTAAATTACCTAAATAAAAATAATTTTTTCTCCCAAAAGCAGTTCGGCTTCCAAAAAGGAAAATCGACTGAAGATGCCCTTTTAAATTTCTCAAATCTAGTTTACAATAGTTTGAATAATAGCAATAAAACAACCGGTCTCTATATAGATTTCACAAAAGCATTCGATTTAATTAATCATGAAATTCTATTTTAAAGCTTGAGGCGGCCGGAGTCAGGGGAGTGGCGCTGCGGTGGTTCCGCAGTTTTCTGAGTAACAGGGAACAGCAGGTGAGGGTTGGCGCTGAGGGCTGCCTCAGTAGCCCCCTTCCCGTCACCGTCGGCGTCCCCCAGGGCTCCGTTTCCTCAGCTATTTTATTCATTATCTTTATTAATGATCTCTTAAATATAAAGTTCAATGGAATAATTCAAGCCTTTGCAGATGACATTGCTTTCTTGTACTCCCATAAAAGCAAAGAAGTTATAAAAAATAATATAGTAGCTGATTTGAGTATCCTGAGAGAATGGTGCAGTAAAAATAAAATGATAGTTAACGTATCTAAGACAAAATACATAAACTTCGACTATAGAGCTGTAGACTTTTCCGCCCCAATCCTATATCATTCTCAAGGGTGTACTCGAGAAGACTGCAGCTGCGAAGAAATTGAAAGAGTTGACTCTTTTAAATATTTAGGACTAACATTTGATGAAAAAATGTCTTGGAAAAAACACATTCAGATTTTACATGGTGACATTAGAAGATCAATAAGGAAATTCTATTATCTCAGAAATTTATGTGATCAAACTCTGATGAAATCATTATATTATGCTTTGATTCATTCTCGGCTCCAGTACGGTTTGATATGTTGGGGTGGAACATTCAAAACTTTCATAAATAGATTGCGAATATCACAAAATCATATTATTAGATTAATATTACATAAAAGAAAAAGAGAAAGCTCTTTCCCCTTATATTGCAATTTGAAAATCATGCCTATTCAAAATCTTTATATTTTTAAGGTTCTAAAAATGTTTTATTTAATAAGTGGAAATTGTGGAATTGAAAACCTGTATTACAATATGAGAAGTAATGATAGGATTCTGTACCGTACCCCTAAAGTTAAAAAATGTATTTTTAGAAATTCTTGTTTGTTTATAGGGCCCTATTTATTTAATAAATTACCACTTAATATTAAAATATGTGCTTCTTACACTAAATATTGTAAAAAACTCATACATTGGCTATTTGAATTGAATGATACATCGACCTTGAGAACTGTATTGAGATAACTTATCCGTTTATATGCCTATTCTGTTCTATTATCTTATGTTTATATATTACCTACTTTGTTTACTTTGTTGATATTAACTGATTATAATATTGCAAATCCTAATAATGATCATATTATCCATGGTGTATTAGACAAGATGTTTACACGCTGCAGGTAGTACTGACGACTATTCAAGTTTATTATGCTAGACTAGACTCAAACTATTGTTGTTTTATAAATTTAATATTATGTATTACACACTGATCACAATAACTGGATAACGTGATCAGTTAATTTCCAAGATTCTGTTTGTGTTTTTACTATGTCTCTCAAGAAGGAAATAAAATTCATTTATTCATTTATTCATTTATAAACATTTACCTTCCAAGTTATAGGAAATTGGGCTATACGTCACAATATCATTCTATGGAATAAGATATTTTGTTTTTCGAAAAATGATATGGTTTTTATTTTGTATCATTTGATGAAAGATGTAGTGGTGAAAATTTATTTGAGATATGGAGATCTAGATCCTTCAATTTTGAATTCCATCATAACCTGTAATTAATTATTTATTTATTTACTTGAAAACTCATAGCATGAAATGTACGAGTTCCCGTAAGTGAATCACAGATCGATGAAAAATTTCGACCATTGTTCATTTTCAACGTTATGAGACTGGGAAAGTGATGCTACTCCTATAATTTGTGTCCATAAAACACTATCTTCTTTGCAGGAAGATAGAGATACTTTCTCTCCGCTCTAATCGTGGATTGCGCTGCCAGAATATTCCGTTATCAGCAAACAAATCGATCAACCTGAAGAAAAACCGAACAAAAAACCAAACTATGAGAGCACCGAGCAACTAATTTGCATGAAGTCCCGTTCTACAAATCTGTCATTTTTTCCCCGGTTGTAAAAAATTGCGAAATCCGTGGCTGTCAGATGAGGCAGCAGACTCTGGTCTTGTATGGAATTCAAAAAAGGTTCAGCTTTTCGTGTGACAACATTTGGCGACAAGATTTGAAATAAAAATGAGAGCTCCATGATTAACATCAATACTTCCCATTCAACCAATACTGACAGTTCTTAGTGAATCTCACCATTTAAAAAACTTGCATAGCCCTATCTATATGATTGTACATATAAACGATTCTAAAGTTGAATCCTCGCTGATAAAATGTTAGTTTGACATGCATGTTTTAGGTGCGTACAGACTTTCGCTCTGCTCCGCAACCAAACGTCACTCCAGCAGAGCGATTGATGATCGACCGGGGAGCAACAGTGGTTCGAACGGGGAACGCGAGAAGAGCTAACATCTTGCGTAACGTTCATGATGGGTGCGACTGCCGAGCGGGGGCGGAGCGACTGCGGTACGATGGAGGAACGAGGGCGGTACGAGGGCGGAGCGTGCTCGGTGCGGGTTGGAAGCGCGTATATGTGTATGCAGCTTTTCTTTTAAGATTTGAAGCGAATTACATTCATACCTATCAATTAAAGAAAACGTCGTTCTCAGTGAGAATTTGTGATTATAGTTTGCTCAAAAGTTTAAACAAACTTTGACTCAATGAACCTACAAAGGAGCAGAAGATAGAAAGAGCTGAGAAGTTTAGAATTGAAAAAAAATATTTTCCAATGACAGACAGGAGACTTGTGAGTTTTATTGAACGTAGAGATCAGCAGAGCAGTGGAGAAAATCCAAAGCATTCCATAATCCTGAAGCATTCGATAATTCTAGTTTTGGGCATCAGTCCGTTGTGCATTTTCATATAAGTATATATAATAATATGGATGAATTTAATAATGACACAGATTGGGATCAGTAGGCATATAATATTACATATAATAGGCAGTACAAATCAGTTCAAATCAGATTGAAATGCAGGGACAATTTGAGAAGTGGTTCCAGAGATTGACCTTATTGTAGTTTTGAGATTGTTTACCTAGTACTCAAATTGTCAGAAGCAATATTACGCTAGAAGTTAGATATGTCATGCAACATCAATAGAATCGCTGAACAGTGTTAAAAAAATCTGGTGTGGCGCACTCACATAACTTTCCTTGCCGTTATGAAAATTGATCACCTGACGCTAGTGTTCCCACGCATCTCAAGTCTACTATTCAAAGATTTCAACCAGCTGGTGACAGAGCAATAACGCTGGAGACAAACGAGGTCTGCTATCTCTTCATAGTGAATCATTTAATAGAATCAACAGTTGCCAACAGTTTGCAATAATTGGATAATCACATTTTCTCGAATTTCCAGCTTATTTTTAATTTTAGGTGAAAATGTTACTGAACATTAATTGTAGAGGTTCTCATGCTCAATCTTTTCCATTTTTCTTCTCCATTTTCCAGAAATTTTCTGTTTAAATTGTATCTGAAGCCTGATAATTGAGAGTCTAAAATCAAACTTTGCATAGATGGGGCGTAGCTCCTGAAATTTTTACAGATATGGGACTTGATAGTTGATAGAGCTGTTAGATGATAGATGGTAGCAGTTGATAGAGCTTATCGATGACTATTCTACGTATAACTTTAATCAAAATCGTTGGAGCCGTTTTCGAGAAAATCGCGAAAAACCCTGTTTTTCACAACATTTTTGCCATTTTAGCCGCCATATTGAATCGCATTTGATCGAAATTGTTCGTGTCGGATCCTTATAGTGTAAGGACCTTAAGTTCCGAATTTCAAGTCATTCCGATATTTGGGAGATGAGATATCGTGTACACAGACGCACATACACTCATAAACACATATATAGACCAATACCCAAAAACCACTTTTTTGGACTCAGGGGACCTTGAAACGTATAGAAATTTAGAAATTGGGGTACCTTAATTTTTTTCGGAAAGCAATACTTTCCTTACCTATGGTAATAGGGCAAGGAAAGTAAAAATATGTAACACTGTGAAACATTATAAAAGTCAATCAAATTCAAATAATTCAGAGCAAAGTAAAGATGAGAAGCATAGTAAAACAAGGTAGAATCATCAAACGAGTAGTTGTTTCGTACTAAAGGAATTTCCCATTCAATTTCTATAATATTGGAAGACTGGTACAGTTGAATGCTTAAATTTTCAATGAAAAAGGAAATATAAATAGAAAATAGATTATTCACTCGTATGTAGTCATCGAGATGCATAAATTTGAAGTGGAATTCGGAGTAAATTGATCAACCTCGGCATTTGATTGTTGATTTTGGGAGAATTAAACGAAGTTTTGAAATGAAATCATGCTTGAGAGTATTTCCACATACATCACATTCAATGATCCGTTCCACATTATAATAATGTACAATAATTTGTTTTAAAATGTTTGCAATCTAATAATTTTCGTTATTTATTCTACCTCAACTGACTCAAGCGAGAGAGAATTCGTGCAAGAGATTGAACTTGTAGAACAATTGAGACTCCTAACCACCGGAATTTCCTGTGGGTATTTTCCAATTGAAAACTTATCTAGTATTTTACAAAGTTTGAATTCGAGTTTCATCAACACAAGTTGTTTGCTCCAAATCGCTGAAAGTTTATCAAAAGTTTCTCGGTTTTCGAAGGATTGAATGATATCTGTCTCTCTCTCCCTCTCTCTGTTTCGAATTTCAAGTTGTTATTTGTGAATAAAACGACCAATGGAAAATATCGTAAATTTTGTACTCAATCATAATTCTGTACTCATCTACTGTAGCCTATATATTTACTATAGACGAAACTATTGTGAACTGTAAATTATTTTAAACTGTAACTAACGACAATGCACTCAACTACTGCTTAGTTCCATTTAATATGCGTCATGAACTTAATGGAGCGTTTCTAGTTAACTTATGCAAATCCAGACAGCAAACTGAACATTTGATGCACTATTTTACTGGATGTTCAAAAGATCGAAATTTTATTTATTCAAATAAATTATACTGGTGGTTTGACAGTGAGCATTCAGAAAGGTATCAGAAAGTATATGAGGGTGAGTGAAAATACTGAACAGACCTGGAATAAGCTAATTATTTTGGCCAAACAGGTATTTTTGAAAGGTTTTCAAATTGTGAGGTTAGTAGCGTGAGCTATGTTGATGTAGATTTCTGTAGTGGTAGTGAGTGATGTTTGCAAGCTAATTTAGATTAGCTCGAAAAAGCTTGAAGCTTTTCGATTACATTAGAATCCATAGAAGGTTGCCTGCATTTTAATCAAAAATCAAATTATTATTACTTTCCCGAGCGATAAACGATATTGGAAAATACACGTGTATAGTATCATTCAATTTATTCTGTAATTGATCGGTTAAACATGTACTTGATTGAATTGCGATAAGTTTAATTTGGTTTTCGGACTTGGAGGGGATAGCGTTTTCTGGTGTTTGAATTATTATCATTTCTCCCTTATTCCCCTCTTATTCCTCTTGGATATAATTATACTGCATTAGTATGAAAAATCAAACTAATGGAGGAATTCTGGTAGTGGAAGAGTATCTCAAGGTTGATCAATCCCTTTTCTATCTTATATTTTCAGTAGCATATATACTATTTTCCTGACTCAGATTCAAAATCAATTCAAGAAAATAGACAATAGTCGTTGTAGCAGATATAAAATTAAACCTAATCCAATTTTAAGCCTTACCTTGAATCTATCTGTGGAATACTTCAAATACTGTATCATTCACGGAGCTTCATGGAGGGGATTAAGATTGATGATTAAATCTCAATATTCTTATTAGCTCTTTCAATAATCAATCATCATCATCCGGAATATAAGTCAGCTAAATTAATGAGTCAGACAAAAGTTTAGTCCATGATTTTGAATTTTCTGATTAATAGTCGTATTAAACTAGATGATATCTACTTCACCTTCTACCTAATCACTTCACTTTTATGGGCGACTTTATTTAAAATCCATGAAAACCATACAAAAACCTAAAGTACCCTTCTTTCAAAACATTTCAAAAATCTTCTTTATCTACTTCAACTTTTGTTAATTTATTCATTCATATGGTTGATGATGATACTCACATAAGACCTTGAATGCTTGAAAAATGAGATTGAGGTAAGAAGATAAGATATGAATGCACCTATAGCTTTATGTAGGTTTTTGAAGGAAGTGATTTTAAAACTCATAACGGTGTGTCATCAGAGCTGTCCTCAAGCAGACACCATTCCAATGAGAGAACCGCTATCATTTATAATTTATAGTTCAAAGTGTGAAGTAAGATGGTCTTGTCAGCGAGGATAACTACTTTATCAAACTTAAACTCCAATCAAACTTCAATCAAATTCATTACTAACTATTGGATGACCCAATTAATCATGAATTCAAGCGGTTCAGTTCTAGTTTTCCACCTGTAACGTTAACCAGTTTCACTGATATTGTTAGGCTAATTTTGTGAACTTTTCCAATATTGTAATGTTTGTGACTTACTAAATAATAATACCTATAAAGAACCATATAATTATCATCATTTCCTCCATGCAAGAAGGAAAGATACTAACCGATATAATAGCTACAGTTGCATTCACAGCTATTATATAAGATATAAATATTTTTAGATAGCTACAGTTGAATTTACGTCAGTTCTGACCCATAACACAGCCAGATCGTTGCAGTCATAAATCGATAGTTATGAATTTTGAATACTTGCACCAATGTATTGCACTGAGCTGAAACCATAATTCATTTTTAATACTCAACTGCAACTTGTACTGCATTGGAAAATACGGAAACGATGTTATATAGGACTTATAGAGGAAAAAGAGAGACACTATTAACGGAAGTTCGATGCATTTTTCAAATACAGCAAGTAAGAATGTGGTGGAGGAGAGATATGGAGAAAAAGAAAGGTAGAATAGAATGAGTCTAGGATGAAGAGTGTTCAGGAGGAGAATATGAGATACTATAAAGGGGTATATATACCTGGAGAGGGGGAAAATAGAAAAAAGAAAGAGAGAGAGAGAGTAAAAATCAAGCATTTGCTATAAAATGAGATTAGATATATTTTTCAGTTATAGATATGAGTGAAGATGGAATCACAAAACAATATAAATTTATTCACGATGGGATAAGAATTAATTCAGATATTCCAAGGCATCCAATAAACTCAATCCTTATCAATAATGTACAATAGTGTGAAAGTAGCGTACATGAGATCTACATGAGTAGATTCTGTGTAATGTGGAGTGGTAATTTTCAAAGTTGTGATGAAGGTAATTCGATAAATAACCATATTGAATGAAACGATATAATATTGTAAAAAATCACAGTTTATTGAAATAATATTTAAGGTAATATTGTTTTGGTTTTTACACCCTCTACTCAACTCTCTACTAAATTTTACTCTTGTTCTCAATATGATAATGATGTAACAACCAAAACTGGTATCTGTAATCATTTGATGAGTGGTTTTGATAATATAAAATCGTGTCCATTCAATAAGATAGTCATGTGCGTTTCGGATCATTTATCATCTAAAGACCATTTTGACTTAATTGTTTTCTATTTGTCAAACTGTATAGAGTATAATATTATGAAACACAATAATGTCGTAAGCGAATACCATTGAGAAAATATTACATAACATACTTTATGCTACTTTTTCTCTATGCAAATACTGTTTATATTATTATTCTAATCTGTCAAAGTAATGCACCTTTCAATGTACCATTTTTTAATTTACTACATACACATTTTCCATTTGAATTTTTAGAACAAAGCAATTAGCGCTAGTAGTAATAGAAGAGCAGCTCAACTCTCCCATCAAAACAAAAGCACCATTGGAATAAATCCTGAGTTGAATGTGAAAGCATCCAGTGAAGATCTTATCTTGGCAAGTAATTTGGCACGGTTCCCCGTTCCGGCTTATGTTGGCAGTACATGCGTGCAATACACGCTGTCACCTAACCCGACAAATAATGCTGACTTGAATGTTCTGTGACAGATTTGTGTGAAAAGTTTTTAACGTGAAGCATGAAGGTACAAGGTACGGTACATTCAAGAGCAACGAGGATGCACTGAGTGTGAGAGGGCAACATTATACTCGCAGTTAGTCCTTCATATTGGTGAAGGTTCACTTCCAGTTTTGTTTGGCACGGGTTTCTCTTCCCGTGATAATCTCCACCACTCTATGAAAGTCATACAAATATTGAAATCATAATTGGTAAAATTTTTCACATAATTTAAGTATCGTCTGTAACGTCCTTTTGGGGTTACATGTGCCTAGCTGGCAGTAGTCGGTAGAGCAAATGAGATTTGAATATCTTTTATATTTTTGCGCCTGCTGAAATAAAAATACCATATGGTTCTTACCAGCTCTTCAAGGAGCTTATATGAAATTCTGCTACCAGTTGCTGCAAACTGCTGCTGCTTTATCAATCTGCAATCCTTACCGTTGCTCTGATTGACTCCACAATATTATAGATGCTGAAGATATAGATGAATATAAGGGTTCTAAATATTGCACAAGACAATATGGTATTGACACCAACCCAACTCGCTACCATTTGACAAGGGGGTCAGCAGTGTGAGATAATACCGAGTGTGATCGAAGACGGTATTTGATTAGAACTTAATTCTATGACCCTGTGTTCCAATCAATTCGATTTCAGTAATTATGTTGAACCATTCAAACAAATCTTGAGAACGTAATATTTCTGAAGATCTAACGATTAATGCTGTATATCGCCGATTTATCCAACACATTCGATGAAGAATATAGTTGGTTGATAATTTTATTAATTTGTCAATAACGATAAAATAGGCTAGTACAAGATTGGTCATGCATGAAGGCAGGATTATAAATGAAAGGTACATCATTCAACAAATAAAATATACGATTTACACAAATATAGATCCAACGAGCAATAATAAAATATGAAACGATAAATATAAAAACAATATGAGGAAGTATTCAAAAATTAATGAAAAATTAGCTGAAAATTAATAATCCATGCCACGTGTAGGCCTAAACATTGCATCAGGAAAACAAAGTTTCAAAACTATGTTTTTCAGATAGAAAGCAATATAGAAACAGATGTTCCTTTTCGACCTTTTGATTTGGTGATTTTTAATGAAATCGAATGTACCATTAATGAATTTTAAACATTAATTCTGAAAAATCTAGAAGGAAAATTAAAATTTGGGCTTCCAGGTGCACGAGATTGATATTTTTAGAATCTATGTGCAAAATTTGGAGATGTAAATCATTCCCGTTTTTCCGGTATGCAATCCACAAGTTGACATGTTTTGATGCGAACAAACGAACAACGAACATACGAACAAACACAACCCTACTCTCTCTTATTATATAGAGAAGAAGAAGAAGATGAATAATGTTTTCTCAATTAATCCATTCATGAATACATTTTTCAAAACTCAAGCGAGATTCAAATTGAGTTATACATGCAGAGCGAATAATATCAGACATTATTATTATATTCTATCACAGATACCAGAGTTTTATCATGCCCTAATTATTCCTCATAATCGGATGGATTTTCCAGCAGAGCTGTGCTAGAAGTTCTAAACTCTCTGTGACTTTTATTCCAGCAGCTAATGTATGAGTTTTCACACTTTTCACAGAGTCTGTACAACTTGTATAACTTATCTTGACATTGTTCTGATTATTATCTCGGAGGATTTTGTATCTCTGAATGAAGTGGAAACTTTTAATTATAATTGTATGTATAAAAAAGCAGGTTTCCTCGAACAAAGAACTGTCAGTAGCGTTCCTGTATATGATGTTCATAATATTTTCCAAGCCGTTCAAGTCTGAAACAAAGTTCAGACTCAAATTTTCAAGCTCGACTGAGAAGAAAAGAGTTGTATTTTTCGTATGACGTTGGGTTTTGAACTCATTTTCAACCTGTTTTAGTTATTATCTAAGCATCTAAAACAGCATAACACAGCGAATGAGTTTCGTGTAAACTGAAAAGTTCTAATGAGTAATATTACGGGTTTTTCAATTAAAATTTCTTCAGACATTCTGAGAAAAATTATGATCCTGTTTTGGTTGAGACACTATAATCAATCTCTACACTAAATATTTAGAGGATCCTCAGTGCTACGAATCTGTGAATATGAAAAAGCTATAGCTCGTCGAGGGTCATAATAAAAAATCAAGCTTGATTTAGACTTATTTGCGCAATTAATTAAAAATAAGGGAAAGTCTTATTAAGAACATTGATCAGAAATAAATGATTGAGTATTCACAGAATTAGTATTCATCGATATTTAATCTATTATATACTAGCTGTCAGGCTCGCTTCGATCGCCTGCATTTTTCATTTGAACATTTTTATCATATGTTAGGACGATCCAGTCGGGGGGTCCAGACTAAACGTCTGGCTAAACTGATATGGCGAGCGAAGCGAGCCTGACGGCTAGTTATATAATATTCCCAGGAATAGCTCTGATTGAAGTAGCAGTGCCCAATCAATTTTTCCGCGATAAATGCATTTCAATCTTCAACTTGGTGCCAACCTAACAAAGTCAACTCAACTTAATGCCAACCTGACAAAATTATTAATTTAGTTAGCAGTTAACATCTGTTTCGAAGAGGTACTGTACTCTCTCTAGATTATAGTTCTATATTAACATATGGTATGGACATTTTTCAATTATAATTAAGAGAATAAGAAGAATATAAATGCTAAAAGACGAACTCTAAACCCTTAAAAATCACACTTAGAGTTGAAATATTGCCAAAAGATTTCTTAGTGCGCCTCTAAAGGTCCAACTGAACATACTATAATACAGGAAAGAACTGGATTATAAACGTAGCCTAAACAGATGTAAAGTATAGGGGGATTATGCTTGACGCATTATCACGTCAGAACTACTGGACTGATTAACTTGGAATTTTGCATATAGATTCTTGCTTAACCGAGGGTGGTTATAGACCTATTTTGAATTCTTCTAGATTTCATTACGTCAAGTTAAAAGAAAGACCCTTGCGAAGCACGGGTTACCTGCTAGTTATCAATATAATCGAATATTGTGCGACCTTCCCACAAATATCAATGTAACTGATCACATTGCTTGTAGATTCTGGATGAAGTTCATTTTAATCAGATTTTATTTCATTCATTGTAATTTATTGACCGAACGTAGTGAGGTCTATGTTTCAACGCGGATTTTCTTTTCTCACCAGAATATAACGCCATTACGACCAAACGCCTTGATAGAATTCGATGAGATTTGGCAGGAATATTCCTCTTTCAACTGCGCGTCGATGTATACACAAGTTTTTTTTTTAATTTAGCATTTTAAGGATAATAATATGAAAAGAAAAGGAATTCCCCCATACCCTGATATCACAATATATAATTTATTTTGAAGATAGGATAAATCAGACTATAGAAATTATTCATAATCAATCAGCTGACAAGTGGATTATTCAATGCGTACATCCCATAGATGTCTGGCCGTGTCTATTTCTATAAGGTAGGGTTTCAATATTTTTTATGATGGGTGACCATCAGTATCAATATTCTCATATTTGGAAAACCATTTTAATAGGTGGTTGTAAATGAAATAAAATATGATTAAATTAACTTAATAATGCTGAAGAAATTATAATATTCTTGATTGAAAAAAATAAAATCTGGTGTGGCGCACTCACACAACTTTCCTTGCCGTTATGAAAATTGATCACCTGACGCTAGTGTTTCCGCGCATCTCAAGTCTACTATTCAATGATTTGAGCCAGCTGGTTATAGGGCAATAATGATGAAGACACACGAGGTGTTCTATCTCTTCATAGGAATCATTCAATAGAATCAACAGAATCACATTTTCTCGAATTTCGAGCTTATTTTCAATTTTGGGTGAAAATGTTACTGAACATTAGAGATTCTCATGCTGAATCTTTTCCACTCGAAATTTTTTGGTCAAATTGTATCTGAAGCCTGCTAATTGAGAATCTGAAATCAAACTTTGCATAGATGGAGTGGAGCTCCTGAAATTTTTACAGATATGGGACTTGTCGCAGTTGATAAAGCTTATCGATGACTATTTCAGGTATAACTTTAATCAAAGTTGTTGAAGCCGTTTTCGAGAAAATCGCGAAAAGCCCGGTTTTTGACAACATTTTCGCTATTTCAGCCGCCATCTTGAATCGTATTTGATCGAAATTGTTCGTGTCGGATCCTTATATTATAAGGGCCTTACGTACCAAATTTCAAATCATTCCGTTAATTGGGAGATGAGATATCGTGTACACAGACGCACATACACTCATACACACACACAAACACACACACACACACACACACACACACACACACACACACACACACACACACACACATACAGACCAATATCCAAAAACCACTTTTTTGGACTCAGGGGACCTTGAAACGTATAGAAATTTAGAAATTGGGGTACCTTAATTTTTTTCGGAAAGCAATACTTTCCTTACCTATGGTAATAGGGCAAGGAAAGTAAAAATTTAAAATAGTGAAAGATATTTTTATCAGATGAAGAGATTATCACGGAACTGGTTAAATTATCATATTGGATACAAATTCAAACGTGAATTGATTCTATTATAGGTGAGTTTTTGTTCTTGGAGAAAACAAATAACAGTTTTTGAGAGTGAATTATGATTCAACTGTGAATTGTGATTCAACTGAATCAACTAGAACAGATGACATCAGACACTTGTGGATGAGAAAACTGCGTGAGGTCTACTATTCACAGAACTATTAGTAATAATTTTTGAATTAATGAAATTGAACCATTCATTCCAACTAAGTGAACTACCTATTTGAGTTAGCTCTGAACTCGATACGTCGCTGGAGAGCTCATGTAGAGATAAAAGGGAGAGGCACAAAATATACTAAGTAAACTATGCTTGTGCTGTGTTGAGAGAAGTTCCACATTATGCTTGGGAAATTCAAAATTAAATTCTATTCTATCAACGAATGTCAAAAACAACATAGAACACAACCTTAGTGGGACACTATGGAGAGATATATATGAAATATAAATCTGTACTGTACTTCTCAAACAAAAGTGTTAAGCATTGAATGCAAACACAAAATCACTTTTTGCTTTTGGAAAAAACGACTAGCAGTCAAATATTTTACAATAAATGAATAAATCACTCACTGGACAACGAGATCTTTCGGCAGTTCCGCCATTTTTTTCCAAAAGCAAAAAGTGATTTAATAATAAGCAGTTTGTGATGGAAAACAACATTGAAGAAAACACAAAATTTCTATATTCAATACCTTCTGACAATCAATTCTAATTTTTGGTTCATTACTCAGGGTCTGGACTATCCCGACATGAGTGTGAAGTGTCCAGTGCAAACATATGATCCTCATTCGGTGGATATGGGGCTATCATGTGTGTGAGCCATGATTCATGCGAAGCAAATGCATTCTGGTGGGAAACTGAAGATGAATGTCTCGGCGAAAAATCTTACGAAGCAAATGTGTGGCAAATGTGGTTGATGAACGACCTCTTCCTCTTCTTCATCCTCCTCAATCTTTCCCTCTCCATTCTGCCTCCCTCTCCCTCACCCTCTTACCCTACTCACTCTATGTTAACCCTGCCAGTCTTCGTTTAGTTTAAGAGCAACCATTTTTGAATCTAAGGGAAACCGTACAAGATTTATAAGGCCCTTTCAGGGCGGCATACATTACTTGGAAAAAATTCTCTAAAAATTCTCCTCTAACTTTTCTGACCTTCTTCTTATTTCTCTCTCCTCCTTCTCCTTCTTTCGCTGCATTAATTCTTTCTCTGTCGATTTAGATCTTCTCCAACTTCTTCTATTCCATTCCTCTATTTAATTGATTAACTTCTCTCTCACTTTTATCCTTCAATTAGCTATCTGACTCCTGTAATCTCCTTCTGCTCCGTCTTTTGCGTTCCCTACTTTTCTTCTTCCTCTTCTTTCCCCTTTCTCTGCATATTTTTCCAGCTCTTCATCAATTTTTCCCAATAATTTCCCTATTTGTACTTTTTCAATTACTTCTTATTCCAAACAACCACTACCTACATCTTTCCAATGCTCGTTAATCCTTTTTGAGAGCTCTCTCCCCCTTCATATTCCCACCATCTGCAACACTTCATCAAATTACGTTCTCTCTTCCTGTCAAAATTGTTACTTCTCTCTTTCAACCTTTTTTTCCGACTCTGGTTATTTTCTTTTTTCTGTTCACCCTTCATCTCTCTTCCTTATCCACCCTCATTCAAATCTCTTCTATGAATTTTTCAGCCCTCTCCAATCACTCCCTCTCTCTCCCTTTCTCTATCACTCTCTCTTACTCCCTTTCTCTCCGACTGTCTTCTTTAGCATTCCAATAATCTCGGCTTCTAGCTCCAATTCAGCGGAACAACGTGCGGCGAGCTGAATCCTATCATAAGCCTGGCTCTAGAATATAATCCGACATCGTGTGGCTATAGTAAATGAGAGGCAGAGCCTAATGATTTCGTTATCTCCAGATTACCTATCACTGTACATGTTCTGTCAAGGCCTGAATGTAAAGAGCAAAATTACAAAATGAGGATACATTTCGATCAGAAAAAGATTTTGATCATGGTATGGATGATGAATTCCTGAAAATCGATATGAATGAAGGCCCAAATATGAAATATATCTTCAAGCTGTCTCAGTACATTATATACAATATATTATGAAGTCTTTTTTCTGTCACGGCCTGAATGTAAAATTGAAATTTATTCACAACACTGAATGTAATAATCCAGTGTATCAGGGTATCAGTGTTAAGAATGAATGTAATGAGCAAGATTACAGAATGAGGACACATTTCGATTATTTCGAAAAAGATTTTAATCGTTTTATGGATGATGAATTTACATAAATCTAGATGAATGAAGGCTTGATTATTAATTTCATCTTCAAGCTGTTGCAATACTTCAAATACTTGAAGTATTAGTCACTATATTATCCAGTGTGTACTCTGTGATCTTATTGGAGCTCTTTGTGATGAATGATTAAAGTTAATTTCTTCAGACCAATTAATTCCAATCAATCGCTCCTACAAAATTAGAGCTACAACTGTAACAAAATATATAAACTTATGCACAGAAGTTTAAGAAGTAGTTATTGGAAGAAGCTTCATAGGTTATCCAACTGTTGGTTTCTGATGCACTTGATCAACAAGGAAATAAACTGGAGAAAAAAATCAACAAGAAGGAAATATGAAGAACCGAATACGTATCCTGTTATGTTCAGTAACATTTCCACCTAAAATTGAAAATAAGCTTGAAATTCGAGAAAATGTGATATTAAATTGCAAAACTGTTGGCAACTGTTGGTTCTGTTAAATCATTCACTAAGAAGAGATAGCAGACCTCGTGTGTCTCCAGCGTTATTGACCTATCACCAGCTGTCTCATATCTTTGAATAGTAGACTTGAGATGCGCGAGAACACTAGCGTCAGGTGATCAATTTTCATAAAGGCAAGGAAAGTTGTGTGAGTGCGCAACACCAGATTTTTACTTTCCTTGCCCCATTACCATAGGTAAGGAAAGCATTGCTTTCCGAAAAAATTAAGGTACCCCAGTTTCTTAATTTCTATAAGTTTCAAGGTCCCCTGAGTCCGAAAAAGTGGTTTTTGGGTATTGGTCTGTATGTGTGTGTGTGTGTGTGTGTGTGTGTGTGTGTGGTGTGTGTGTGTGTGTGTATGTGCGTCTGTGTACACGATATCTCATCTCCCAGTTAACGGAATGACTTGAAATTTGGAATTCGATCAAATGCAATCCAAGATGGCGGCTAAAATGGCGAAAATGTTGTCAAAAACAGGGTTTTTCGCGATTTTCTCGAAAACAGTTCCAACGATCAAATTCATACCTGAGATAGTCATTGATAAGCTCCATCAACTGCATCAAGTCCTATATCTGTAAAAATTTCAGGAGCTTTGCCCCATCTATGCAAAGTTTGATTTTAGATTCTCAATTATTAGCCTTCATATACAATTCAAACAAAAACATTCAAGTGGAAAAGATTGAGCATGAAAATCTCTGCAATTAATGTCCAGTAACATTTCCACCTAAAATTGGAAATAAGCTTGAAATCCGAGAAAATGTGATTATTAAATTGCAAACTGTTGGTTCTATTAAATCATTCACTACGAAGAGATAGCAGACCTCGTGTGTCTTCAGCGTTATTGACCTATCACCAGCTGCCTCATATCTTTGAATAGTAGACTTGAGATGGGCGAGTACACTAGCGTCAGGTGATCAGTTTTCATAACGGCAAGGAAAGTTGTGTGAGTGCGCCACACCACGGTAAAAAGAAGAAGACGGTAGGTGTCACGCGCATGTTTGTGCTAAATTTCCGGTGTAGCTGACGTCACATTTTATATCTAATCATCTGTTTTTAACAAATAAATTGCCAATAGGTGTTAAAAACCTCGGTTGGTGGCGATGACGCAATCTAGCTGGCTGGCCACTGCGCACACATTTCATGACCCCTACAGTTTTCATCTAAATACGGTGCGCCACACCAGATTTTTACTCTATTATTGGCGTATGAAGGAGGCTCCTTTTTCTTTTCATATTATCCTTGAAATGCAAAATTTCCAAAAACATTGTATATACGTCGACGCGAAATCAAAAAAGGAACATACCTGTCAAATTTCATGAAAATCGATATGAATGAAGGCCCAAATATGAAATAATCTTCAAGCTGTCTCAGTACATTATATACAATATATTATGAAGTCTTTTTTTCTGTCACGGCCTGAATGTAAATTGAAATTTATTCACAACACTGAATGTAATAATCCAGTGTATCAGGGTATCAGTGTTAAGAATGAATGTAATGAGCAAGATTACAGAATGAGGACACATTTCGATTATTTCGAAAAGATTTTAATCGTTTTATGGTTGATGAATTTACATAAATCTAGATGAATGAAGGCTTGGTTATTAATTTCATCTTCAAGCTGTTGCAATACTTCAATACTTGAAGTATTAGTCACTATATCATCCAGTGTGTACTCTGTGATCTTATTGGAGCTCTTTGTGATGAATGATTAAAGTTAATTTCTTCAGACCAATTAATTCCAATCAATCGATACGATTCTACATAATTAGAGATACAACTCCAACAAAATATATGAACTTATGCACCGAAGTTTAAGAAGTAGTTATTGGAAGAAGCTTCATAGGTTATCCAACTGTTGGTTTCTGATGCACTTGATCAACAAGGAAATAAACTGGAGAAAAAAATCAACAAGAAGGAAATATGAAGAACCGAATACGTATCCTGTTATGTTCAGTAACATTTCCACCTAAAATGAAAATAAGCTTGAAATTCGAGAAAATGTGATATTAAATTGCAACTGTTGGCAACTGTTGGTTCTGTTAAATCATTCACTAAGAAGAGATAGCAGACCTCGTGTGTCTCCAGCGTTATTGACCTATCACCAGCTGTCTCATATCTTTGAATAGTAGACTTGAGATGCGCGAGAACACTAGCGTCAGGTGATCAATTTTCATAAAGGCAAGGAAAGTTGTGTGAGTGCGCAACACCAGATTTTTACTTTCCTTGCCCCATTACCATAGGTAAGGAAGCATTGCTTTCCGAAAAAATTAAGGTACCCCAGTTTCTTAATTTCTATAAGTTTCAAGGTCCCCTGAGTCCGAAAAAGTGGTTTTTGGGTATTGGTCTGTATGTGTGTGTGTGTGTGTGTGTGTGTGTGTGGTGTGTGTGTGTGTGTGTATGTGCGTCTGTGTACACGATATCTCATCTCCCAGTTAACGGAATGACTTGAAATTTGGAATTCGATCAAATGCAATCCAAGATGGCGGCTAAAATGGCGAAAATGTTGTCAAAAACAGGGTTTTTCGCGATTTTCTCGAAAACAGTTCCAACGATCAAATTCATACCTGAGATAGTCATTGATAAGCTCCATCAACTGCATCAAGTCCTATATCTGTAAAAATTTCAGGAGCTTTGCCCCATCTATGCAAAGTTTGATTTTAGATTCTCAATTATTAGCCTTCATATACAATTCAAACAAAAACATTCAAGTGGAAAAGATTGAGCATGAAAATCTCTGCAATTAATGTCCAGTAACATTTCCACCTAAAATTGGAAATAAGCTTGAAATCGAGAAAATGTGATATTAATTGCAAACTGTTGGCAACTGTTGGTTCTGTTAAATCATTCACTAAGAAGAGATAGCAGACCTCGTGTGTCTCCAGCGTTATTGACCTATCACCAGCTGTCTCATATCTTTGAATAGTAGACTTGAGATGCGCGAGAACACTAGCGTCAGGTGATCAATTTTCATAAAGGCAAGGAAAGTTGTGTGAGTGCGCAACACCAGATTTTTACTTTCCTTGCCCCATTACCATAGGTAAGGAAGCATTGCTTTCCGAAAAAATTAAGGTACCCCAGTTTCTTAATTTCTATAAGTTTCAAGGTCCCCTGAGTCCGAAAAAGTGGTTTTTGGGTATTGGTCTGTATGTGTGTGTGTGTGTGTGTGTGTGTGTGTGTGTGTGTATGTGCGTCTGTGTACACGATATCTCATCTCCCAGTTAACGGAATGACTTGAAATTTGGAATTCGATCAAATGCAATCCAAGATGGCGGCTAAAATGGCGAAAATGTTGTCAAAAACAGGGTTTTTCGCGATTTTCTCGAAAACAGTTCCAACGATCAAATTCATACCTGAGATAGTCATTGATAAGCTCCATCAACTGCATCAAGTCCTATATCTGTAAAAATTTCAGGAGCTTTGCCCCATCTATGCAAAGTTTGATTTTAGATTCTCAATTATTAGCCTTCATATACAATTCAACAAAAACATTCAAGTGGAAAAGATTGAGCATGAAAATCTCTGCAATTAATGTCCAGTAACATTTCCACCTAAAATTGGAAATAAGCTTGAAATCCGAGAAAATGTGATTATTAAATTGCAAACTGTTGGTTCTATTAAATCATTCACTACGAAGAGATAGCAGACCTCGTGTGTCTTCAGCGTTATTGACCTATCACCAGCTGCCTCATATCTTTGAATAGTAGACTTGAGATGGGCGAGTACACTAGCGTCAGGTGATCAGTTTTCATAACGGCAAGGGAAGTTGTGTGAGTGCGCCACACCACGGTAAAAAGAAGAAGACGGTAGGTGTCACGCGCATGTTTGTGCTAAATTCCGGTGTAGCTGACGTCACATTTTATATCTAATCATCTGTTTTTAACAAATAAATTGCCAATAGGTGTTAAAAACCTCGGTTGGTGGCGATGACGCAATCTAGCTGGCTGGCCACTGCGCACACATTTCATGACCCCTACAGTTTTCATCTAAATACGGTGCGCCACACCAGATTTTTACTCTATTATTGGCGTATGAAGGAGGCTCCTTTTTCTTTTCATATTATCCTTGAAATGCAAAATTTCCAAAAACATTGTATATACGTCGACGCGAAATCAAAAAAGGAACATACCTGTCAAATTTCATGAAAATCTATTACCGCGTTCCGCCGTAAATGCGCAACATATAAACATTTAAACGTTAAGAGAAATGCCAAATCGTCGACTTGAATCTTAAACCTCATTTCACTCGGTCAATAAATAACAAGGAAATAAACTGTATTAATGATGCACGAGAGAGAAGATGAATATTTAGACAAGTTGGAGGAATATTTATTCATTTATTCATATGCAAATACAATTCAGGTAAAAACAACAGGCATTTGCCCAAAACTGCTTCTAACCTTCATTTGGAATACACAGTCTAGAGGTTATGTTACTCACATAACTTGATTCGTACACAATTTTGAGTTCAAAAAATGTATCTACTACAATTTTGAATTTATAAATTTAAGACAATAAACAATTTCCATCGTCGATTGCGTCAGGTAAAATATAATACAAACCACAAAATGTCAAAGCCAGGGTGACATCAGGATCGTTTCCGATATGAGTTATAGATATTAGTTCCACGAAAACTCTAAAGGTTAATTTGTAGAATAGAAGAACGAAAACTATATTTTCGTTCATCTTGGATATTTCGTTCATTTCTGGTTTGCAGTGAACAATAATTCTCTATGTACGAAATGGGAGAAAACAGGAAAATATTAATATATAAGAATTCAAAATCAGAATTATAAATATGGGGTATTCCAGTTATGTACTCTTGAAGTGGAAACTGTTGTGCTGTGAACTCAACCACACTTTCAACATTTTTTGGATACAATTTAGAAACAGAAGAAGTTTTGAGATAGCCCCTGTTTTTTCATTCCAATATTGTGATTTTCATTCCAATATTGTGATTTTCTATCCAATGAATAAATGAGTAAAGTTTGCAGATATAGGTGAGAAATGATGCCAAATTAAATGCTATGGAGTGATAGTGACACATAAAAACGATTATAAACGGATATAAATCCCATTTTCCTCGCACTTTAAATTCAATTGTCATTAAATGACAATTATTTGACAATTATCATTAAATTACTTTTGTATACTTTCTAGTTTAGTTTTTCTATTAATCTTAGAGTCTATAAGAAAGTGGTCCGGAATAAGGTTCATTATTTTAGCTTATATAGATCAACTGTTTCCTTAAACATTCAATATTGGTGTGATATGTAAAATATCTATTAATTTGCAGTGGGCCTTAAAATTTAATAGATATGTCACATATCACACCAATATTGAATGTTCAAGGAAACAAATATTGAAACAAGGAAACAGAAAAAAGCATTTGACAATGTAAGTTGGAACATCCTATTCAACATTCTTCGCCAAATTGGGATAGACTACAGAGACCGAAGACTGATCTACAACATCTATAAACAAGAAATTGGAGTTATTAGGAGTGGAAATGAAGAGGAATCTGCACACATTCAAAAAGGGGTACGACAAGGATGCGCGCTATCCCCATACTTGTTCAATGTGTATATTCAAAAGGCAATCGACAGAGTGAGAGAAAAAGTTTGTACAGGAGTGAAAATTCATGGGGAAACGGTAGATATGCTTCGTTTTGCGGATGATATAGCAGTAATGGCAGAAAGTGAAGAGGAACTACAGAAAACACTGAATGAAATGGACAGAATAATGGAGGAAGAGTTTAGATTGAAAATAAACATCCGAAAGACCAAAGTGCTAATATGTTGCAGGACAGGAGAGAACAGCTCAGCAGTAAAGCTAAGGAATGAGGTAGTAAATGAAGTGAAGGAGTTCAATTACCTGGGTAGCAAAATCACAAGTGATGGAAGAAGCTGCAAGGACATTGCCAGCAGAATTGCCCAGGCTAAGATTGCCTTCAATAAGAAGAAAAATCTATTCACCTCAAAAACATAAGTCTCGACGTAAGAAAAAACATGTTGAAAACGTATGTATGGAGTACTGCAACATATGGAAGTGAGGCGTGGACAATGGGGTGAGAGAGGAAAGAAGATTGGCTGCATTCGAGGCATGGTGCTACAGAAGAATGATGAAGATCAGTTGGAGAGATATGATTACAAATGAGCAAGTTTTTGAAAGAGTGGGAGAGAACCGGAACTTCTTGAAGTGGATCAAGCAAAGAAGAGCACAGCTGATTGGCCACATCATCAGACGTGACACTCTACTGACAAGGATAATGGAGGGAATGGTTGAGGGAAGGAATATGAGAGGAAGACCTAGGCTGGAGTATATGAAACAATTGCTACGGGATATGAGATGTGGATCATACTACGAGCTGAAGCGGAAAGCGGACGACAGAAAAGCATGGAGAGCTGCTGCCAACCAGCCCTACGGCTGTTAACCCAAGAGAGAGAGAAGGAAACAGTTGATCTATATAAGCACTAAAATAATAATTTCGGACCACTTCAACCTAGACTCTAAGATTAGTAGAAAAACTAAACTGGGAATAAAACTTGACCTACAGTAAATTCTTTCATATTGAGGTATGAGGCTCCAGATTTCTGCTCTCACTACTATTTGCAAGGCCATTTCTTTTTTGATACATTTGTTTTTCAAGACGCTTGCAATTTTTCCTCTTAGCTTTTTCTCTTTTTCCTACCTTCTTCTCCAAGTCTTCTCTTTTTCACTCCTCTCCACCCTTCATTCCTTACGTTTATACCCTCTACCTGCCTATTACATTGGAAACCATAGTTGACTAGGTATTTTTCCTCCTCTCTTTCCTTTCAGCACACCCCACCAAAAAGCCTGTTTTTGTATTTTATTGGAAATTCAATTTTTGTTTGTGATGTTTTGTATTTTGATTTCTTTCATGTGTTGGATTGAGTAATATTATTGATTCATTGAATACTGAAAAACAACCGACTACAATGATTCAGTATTCAATAAGAAATTTTCTACTTCAACTATTCAACTATATAAATGAATATACAGTATTAATAATATTATGCAATGAATATTTTCAAGTATGAACTGTAGAGTTCCAGGAGAAGATGGAGTGAATTTTGGAATAACATCACGATGACATGGATTCGTTTGGAATTAAAGCTGAGATTGAGCGGGATAGAAACACTAGGGGAGAAAGAGAGTTTGTGAGAGAGAGAGAGAGAGTGTGATGACAGGAGAACAGCCAGTTATTGCAAGTGAAGATAATTAGTAAGTAACAAGTGGCAAGTTGGTGGCAAGTTGTGCAAATGATGCAACTTGCTCAAACTGTTGGCTGCCTGGCTGCTTGCATTGTGTACAGTGCTACACGTGCAATGCTCCTACAGCACTACAATCCAACTAGTTCGACCAATTCTTCTTCTTCTTCTTCTTCTTCCTCTTCTTCTTCTTCTTCTTCTTCTTCTTCTTCTTCTTCTTCTTCTTCTTCTTCTTCTTCTTCTTCCTCCTCTTCTTTTCTTCTTCTTCTTCTTCTTCTTCTTCTTCAACTTTATTCTCAGTCTCCTTCTTCTCGATCATCATCATTCTAAACCCTGGCATCGCTTCTCTCTTCTCTTTTGGAAACAATCTTTTTCTAGTTTGAATCTTCACAATCAGCCTGTATCTTTCTCCTGAATATGTTTTCTTATCATACAAAAGTCTTATCCAATTCAAAACGATATATACTCAAGTAATAAAAATACAAAAACAATACAATCAAAATACAAACTTCTAATAACTAAAAAACAGGCTTCATGGTGAGGTATGCTGAAAAGAATGGAAGGAGGGAGAATACCTGGCCAACCAGGGAGGAATGGGACAGAAAGATAAGCGAAAAAAGAAAAAAGATAAGCGTATCCACTTCTAACAAATATAACTAAAGGAATGACATTGCATTCACTAGTTTGACCAGAAATCTTGAGCCCATACGTATTTATTATACGGAAAAGTGATATTAGGTCCATTTTTTCATGTTCCATTCTCCTCTTCCGTAGCCTACTTCTCTTAGCATCTCTCTTCTACTCATATTCACCATCTGTTTCAACTTTCTATCATTTTTGATAGAAATTTTCATGCATGCTCTGTTTTTCATCTTCTACAAACCTCTTTTGCTTTTATTTTATCTCTCTTCCACCTAACTTCTCCCAGCCTCCAGGACCTCCTAAATACCAATTTGTCCAGTACCTCCTAAAATACCAATTTAGGAGGTCCTGATGTATCGCGTAAAAATTGATTGGGTACTGCTACTTCAATCAGAGCTATTCCTGGGAATATTATATTACTAGCCAGCATCCTGTACTCTTTTCGCTCTATAGTTTCGTATTTATTTGATTCTTCTCCTTCGCCTACTTTCTTTTATTCGTCTCCTTCTTTTCTTTCACTTCTTTTTCTTTCACTTTTTATTCTTCGCACTCCTTCTGTCCTCCTTTTCCTCTTCAACTCATCACAACTGACGTACAGTAGAGCTGATGTTATCCGAACTCGAGATTATCCGAATCGCTTCAAGAAGAAAGTATGCCATATTACCGCTCATCTTCGAAGATTTCATAAAATAATGTGAAAATAGTTATTGTGATTAATGAAGTGACTAATATTATAAGTGACAGTTTGCTGCACTGAGAGAAATGTTTACGCCCGAGCCGTAGGCGAGGGCGGTATGGCTTGTTGAGTGCAGCAGAGGAGCTTTGCGCACGTATTTCACATTAAGTTTTTCCTACAGTTACCATTGAATATGAAAAGTGGGTAATTATGGGTAAAATTGCCTGAAATGCATCAAATGTAAATCTGTGTAATTTTATTATTAATAAATAAAATAGAATTTAGTATGTGTGTTTGAATGGCTGTGTGCTGTGTGCTGTGGCTGTCATCCAACTCGGTGTCCACCCCATTAAGATTCTTATAACGTGCACCAGTCACAGTTACCAACTTCATTTTGATTTTGCTGCACTGGTGCTCCATATAATCTACTAACTATTTTGCGTTGCCATGTTGCAAATCTGGAGTGCAGGAAAAATTTGCCCCGCACTAGAGCGGAAAAGTGATTCTTTGCGATCTGTATCAGTGCAGCAATGGCCACTTTTCAACGTAACTGCAGGAAAAAGCAGTAACACCATTCAAGCAAGGTTTAATTCATACAGTAATTTTACCGGTTATAATTTAAGTAAATAATATATTTCATAGAGAATATTTTTTTCTAAATTTCCCGTTTTTATTTTGTGAAAACATCAATCATCCGAGTATTCGACTAACCGAATGAGCTGAGGTCTCAATCAATTCGGATGATGATTCGGATGTTCCTCAACTGCGAACAAGTATCAAATAATGATGATGATGATAGTGATAACAGTAATATTATGGAACTGGCCTCAGTGTACCGGAAACTCCCATTAAACTGACTGCTGGATGGAGAGAGATTGATGAAGAGAGAGTGTGAGATAGAGATAGAGATTGAGAAAGAGAGAGGAGTGTCACTGATAGAAAATGATGATTACTTACAAAGAATGTATACACTCCTTTTTCTTTCATCAGAACTACATTATGAGTGTTTAGGATGTACATTCTATAATCATAGAAATTTATATTCTATAAAAAGTAAATTCGTATTGCTTTTGTTGGTGAGGAGTCCCTTGCGGGAAGGTCTCACCGCCTGAATATATAATTTGAGCCGTCAATGGGCCTTACGACTGTCATACTTCAGCCGGGACCGACAATTTAACATGCCCATCCGATAACATGGGAGTGATCTGGTTAAAAAACTTTTGGTATTGAGAGGGTTTGAACCCGGGATCTCTATGCTGCTACGCAAGTACTCTATCCACTAGACCACGGATAAATAGATATTCTATAAATGACGTTCTATACTCTCAGAGTACATTCGATTTGGAAAGATAAACCGTTTAAGGTATGAATCAAATAGATCTGCGGTCATCCTGGAACGGCCCTTGATAAAACATTTGTGACAGAACAAAACATTCCAGTGGAGCAAATCGATGAATTTTAGAAATTCATTCGAAGATTACTTCCATTTATTGGGAAAACCATGAATATTATTAATGATTATATAGCTTCAAATGAGAATGAGTTGTGAGCTGTCCAAGACCGTCAGCAAACAATAAAGCTATGTCACGACAAAACTTATTCTCAGTCAAACAGTTGACTAGATTTTCAAAATCAAATTGAGTACTACTCAGAAAAAATCCATTTTACAGGAAACTAGAGACAAGATTGAGCTTTAATTTGGGCAACAGAGTATAATGAAGACACCGGTTTCTCGTGATAGTTGGGCAATAAATTACTGTCAAACTATGAGTAATTTATTAGATGAACTTGCAGAGGAGTCCAATAACGCTTGCCGAATTGCAGATATCCCCAGACTGCACTTTCGTATTGTGAAGTCCACTTTAAACTGTCAGCATTCCTCATGAATATGATTGATGCATCCTATTAAAACAATGCTGCCAACTCTTGTATGCTGAATAGCTTCAGCAATGCTGACAGCAATCTTTATAAACAAAGTTAATGCTTTCCATTAAATCAATGCTGACACTTCGAAGTGAGCAGATTTAGTTCAAACACGTGCAATGCAAAAAAGTTGGCAGCAAGGATATGACGGACATTGTCCCATTGCCAGATATACAGGGCGGTGTATTTGAGGTTTGCCGCACTCAGATTCGGTTTGATTTCTGTGTGATTTATGTGATTTCTGCTTTCGAATCCAACTCAGGGGAGTAATATTCAGGTGAAGCTTTCAACTTCTCTACTACTAGAGAGAAGCTCGTTTTGGAAATTAGAATGGGAGTGTTCTGTCTGTAATATCATCTACATAGTGCAGTACTATGGAAAAGCTGTAAATATAGAGAAACCATAGAGAGCATAAATATTATCGAAATCTGGTGGGTCATGGATCCAAAAAAAAAGGGTTATCCCAATTATCTATTGAAATGAACATGAATGACACACAGAGTTGGTTGAAATTATGGGAACAGCTTGATATTTATTTTAAATGGATATTCCGACTGTAAGTTCCATTTAGGATTCTATTTGAGTTAAAAAAACTACTTTTCTTTCGCTTCAAATTTATTTGTTAGGCCATTTTGAATACGTCGTTCTGAATTCAATCTCATTTTTTTAAATGGAAAAGTCGTCTCATGATACACATGAGTTCGATACAGAATTTGAAGAGGAAATAGAACTATAGAACTATGAAACTGTAATATTTAAGTAGCTCTTCTATGATATTACGTATTGTGGAGACACAATAATTTTTCTTCCGGAAACCAATATTTTCCACCTAAAGAAGACCTAAAATGGTGTCACTTCAAATGCATATCCTATTTTTGAGACTACATCTCATCAATTATATTTGAAACTTCGAATACCTCATTCTTCTTACAAAAAAAAAAACAAAAAAAAAAACACTTATAACCCAAGTAAGCTCTGGACAGTTATAAATGAAATTTCAGGCCGGCCTGTCAAGAAGCAGCCTTTCCGTATTAAATCATTCATCCAAACGCACGAAATAACTAACTCATAGAAAATTGAGGAGGTTAGCAATAACTTTAATAAATATTTTGCGGCAGTAGGTAAAAACTTGGCAGATTCCATCGTAGCACAGGGTGTGCCAGAGATAATAGATCAGGATCATGCTCTAGACAAGAACTGATTGACACAATCAAGAGCCTTAAAGACCTATCTGCCCCTGGCTGTGATGGGATCCCAACTAGAATTTTCAAAGAAAATATAGACTCTCTTCTTCTTCTTCTTCTATATGCCGGCTCCGCAACGGAGATTGGCGATCATCAATGCAATTTGGATTCTATTGACTGCAGCTCGGAACAGAGATGTTGAGTCAATGTTGAACCACTCTCTTAGGTTCTTTAACCAGGATGTTTTCCTTCTTCCAGGCCGGCGTCTTCCTTCAATCTTGCCCTCCATTATCAACTGCAGGAATCTGTACTTCTCATTGCGCATCACATGTCCAAAATACTGGAGCTTCTGACTCTTAATACAGTAAAGAACCTCCACTGTAGTCCCAATTCGTTCTAATACCTCAGAATTTCTCACCCTTTCTGTCCATGAAATACGAAGAATGCGCCGATACAACCACAGTTCAAACGCCTGCAGCGTTGCCTCTCTAGACTCCTAGACTCTCTAGTACTCCCTATTCAGCACATAATCAATCTTAGCATTGTGAAGGGTCATTTCCCAAGTGCCTTCAAAACGGCTAAGGTGGTCCCAATTCATAAATCAGGGCCAAAAGATGCATTTTCCAACTTCAGACCATTTTCTCTTCCCGTAACTATGTCAAAAATTATTGAAAAATGTTTCAAGAAACAATTATCTAAGTACCTCTACGTGAATAATTTAATTTCTGGAAACCAATATGGGTTTCAAGAGTCCAGGAATACTTCCGACGCTCTGTTTGACTTGACCCGCTTTATATCAAATAACATAAAAATAAAAAACAAATTCTCAATTACATTTTTAGACTTGGCCAAGGCCTTTGATTCCGTTGATAGAGATAAACTAATCACCAAACTCGAGAATATTGAATAAAAGATAATTCTCTGAAATGGTTTAAAAGTTATTTCAACAATCGACAGCAGTATGTTTCCATTGATGGTCCAAGGAAGTACCATTGAGCCATTACTATTCCTTATTTATATAAATGATCTTTCAAAGTTACAAATCAATGGAAAACAGTAGTATAAAAAGGAGGACTCTGGGACACAAGTGTCCCAGAGTCCTCCTTCACCTCAAGGTCACCCAAGACGACCAAACCTAACCTCAAGGTCACCCAAGATGACCAAACCTAACCTCAAGGTCACCCAAGACGACCAAACCTAACCTCAAGGTCACCCAAGATGACCAAACCTAACCTCAAGGTCACCCAAGATGACCAAACCTAACCTCAAGGTCACCCAAGATGATCAAACCTAACCTCAAGGTCATCCAAGTCGAAAAAAAAATAAATAAAGAAAATTAAAAGAAAATTAAAAAAAAATTAAAAAAAACAACAATAAATAATAAAAAACAATAAATAATAGAAAATCAAAATTAAATAAAAATAAATTAGAATTGATTTCATGACCTTTGGGAGTGGTGGGAGACTGACTGTTCAGGTATATATATATGGGAGCTCCTAGCCATAAGAGCTATCATTGTGTTGCTGGTTAGTTGAAGATGAGTTGCTCTTTTTAGTGTGTGCTACAGTGCAGTGCAGTTTTTAGTGAATAGCAAAGTAAGTACAATCTATATTGTTTATTATATTATTGTTGGTTATTATTTTAAAAGATCCATTTTGATGAATACTTTGTGTGGGGGACTTTAAGATGTCTCCTCACACATCATGATGATCATTCAGTTTGAGAGAGAGAGAGAGAGAGACAGAATTAATATTATTTAGAATTTTAAAAGACCCATTTTGATGAATATTTTGTGTGGGGGACCTTAAGTAAGATGTCTCCTTATCATTATCCAGTTTTTTTTTCTTTAGAATTATTGATTTGGAATTCAGTAATAATGGTTTATTGTTCTGGCACTGACAACGCTGTCGAAAAAATGGAAGTTTTGAAGAATAGTAAGAAATTGAAAGGATCTAATATTTCTGTCTCTGAAGACTATCCTGAGGACGTTCAACAAATTAGGAAGAGCCTTAGAAACGATCTAGTAACAGCCAGAAAAGAAGGTAAATATGCCGTAATCAAGTACATAAATTAGTCATGATGGAATATAAGAAAGAAATAAAAAAAGAGAGTTAAGTGTTTTCTCAACAAGTCAGGAAAGCCAGGCAAAACAAATGAGGGCATCAGATGAGAAACAGAAGGAAAGAATACCGAAAAGACAGGAAAGGAAAGTAGCAGTGTAGAGAAAAAGGGTCCTATAGACAACTATTTCCAGATGAGAAGTAGGGATAAGAACTTGGATAGGATGAATAGCGTTTAATGGAAACTAGGCTGCCAACCAACAAAAACGGGATGATATTAAAAGCAAGGAATTCAAGAAATAAAATTTCCCCAGAAAGGTTGGTCACCGAGGGGAATTGTGACCGTAACCCCCCAGGTTTAGTGATAGGAACACTAAATGTAAGAACTCTTCGTACGGAAGACAGACTGTGTGAATTAGAAGAAGCATTACAAGAAACAAATATAGACATTCTTGGTTTAGCAGAGGTAAGGAGAAATTCTGAAAAAATTATATAAAGGAAAAGCGAATTCATCTTCTACCACTTTGGCGAGACACAAGGACAAAAAGGAGTTTGATTTTTAATAAAGAAACATTTAAAAGAAAAAATAATCGAACTCAAGGGTTTCTCAGAAAGAATTGCAGTGTTGAGACTGAGAGTTGGAATCTGTAAAACATTGAATATTTATCAAGTTTACGCCCCTACAGCTGAATCAGATGTGATTGAACGAGAACTCTTCTATGAGACTCTTTCTATGATCTTGTCTCAAGATAAAAGCAATAATTGGAAAAACTCTACGATAATACTAGGAGATTTCAATGCACAAGTTGGATTTCAGGAAGAAAACGAGGCGAATGTCGTAGGTAAATATGATATGGAAGGAGAAACGAGTCAGGCCAAATGCTAGTTGATTTCTGTTTTCAACAAGGGTTGAAGGTGATTAATTCATTTTTCAAAAAAGAAGAGGAAGAAAGTGGACATGGATCTCTCCAAATCAGCAAACAAAAAGTGAAATTGATTATGTTTTGACAGCGTATAGAGGCCTCGTGGAACAGTTCGACGTCACCGGAAAAAAAAAAAAAAAATTAAATTCTTCACAGACCACAGACTGATAACTATCATACTGTCTAAAGAATGGAATTCATTGAGACCGAGGTGTACATGAAATAAGAATGTTGATAAAATGCTGGCACTAATGAAACAGAGACACATGAATTAGCGGCAAATGTACGACATATAATGAAAATGAATCGCACCTGACACTGCAGCAATCATACAATTGATGGAATCTCTGGTTGTGAGTTCTTTCAAACAATCAGCATCGACGAGACCAACAAAAATTTCTCAGAGCACAAAAAATATAATTTGTTCGAGAGAAGCTATGAAGAGGAAAAATCCAAAAACTGTACAGGAAAAAATTGAGTATAACCTTCTATGCAAATAGCGAGATTCCATATCCGAAATGACCTAAAAATTCATGAAGATCGAATCATATCAGAAGCCTTAGAGTCAACCAGCTCAATTAAAAAATGAAAAAAAATTATCGTACAGTCTCAATGGAACACAGGGTTGAAAGATATACATGGAAAAATAGATAGAAGAAGACAAGGTATAATTGGAAAAGCGACACAATTCTACAAAGAGTTATTCAAATGTACTGGGAATGCGACTTTCGAAATCTCAAACGCTGCGTCCATCACAGATACTATACCAGATTTCCAAGTGCAGGAAGTAATGGATTGCATTAAATCACTAAAAAGAAACAAAATGGCTGGTAACGATGAAATCACAAACGAAATAATTCAAACTCTTGTGATAATAGCCTTATTAGTGAACATATTCAATAGAGTATTGAAAGAACAGCAGTTCCCTCATCAGTGGAAATCAGCCGATATGATACTTCTATAAATAAAAAAGGAGACATCTATGACATCAATAACTCCGTCCAATCAGCATCACGTCATCCATAGGAAAATTGTTTATGAGATTGTTGACAAACCGCATCCAGCCGATACTTGAAACACAAAAACCTGTCGAGCAAGCTGGTTTCGAAAAGGATTTTCAACACTTGATAATATCCAAGTCATCAATCAACTCATTGAAAAATGTTCGGAGTATCAAATTGGTCTATATTTGGCATTTGTTGATTACCGAAAAGCATTCGATAGTATAAGCCACGCATTCTTGTTCACAGCCCTTCGAAAGCAAGGTGTTCCAGAGATTTATATAAATATACTGGAGCACTATTATGAAAACAGTACTGCAAGGGTAATTCTTGAAAAACCAGGCAATTATTTCAAGCTAGAAAGAGGAGTGAGGCAAGGCGACCCGGCATCACCGATACTGTTCAACGCAGCTCTTCAAGAGGTTTTCAAATTATTAAAATGGGAGAGATTCGGCATCAATATAATGGTGAAAATCTAAATCATCTTCGCTTCGCTGATGATATCGTGGTTATTGCCAAGTCAAGTCGAGAGCTGCAGGGTATGTTGGAGGATCTCGCAAGCGCCAGTGGACAGGCTGTACTCATCATCAATCCGGATAAAACCTTCATAATGTCCAACAGAGAAAACTGTGAAATACAGATTGGGGGTAGAATGTTGAGTCTGACAAACAAAGTGGTTTATCTGGGTCGAAGCTTCTCATTTGCAACGAGAGAACAGAATGAAGTGAAGAGAAGATGCAACATAGCATGGAAGAAGTATTGGGCTTTGAAGTGTATTATGAAAAATAAAGAGCTCAATATTTCAACAAAGGCCAAAGTGATAAAATCATGTATAATGCCAGCACTTATATAGGAGCACAGACCTGGGCTTGTAAGAAAACGTCACTGAAAAAGATTCAAGTCACTCAAACAGCAATGGAAAGAAGCATCTTGAATATAAAAAGACAACAAAGAATCAGGAACTCTTCTATAAGAAGTATTACAAACCTTGAGGATGTGACAAAAACAGTGAAGTTGCTGAAATGGAAATGGGCTGGCCACATCGCAAGATTAGAAGATGACAGATGGACGAGAAAAGTCACCAGTTGGGAGCCAACGTGGAAAACAAGAAGAGTAGGTCGACAGAAAGCCAGATGGAAGGATGATATCGTAAAGACTGCAGGTATAAACTGGATGGAGACGGCGAAAAACAGGCAGAGATGGAAAAACCTGGGGGAGGCCTATGCCCGCTAGTGGGCCTAGTTTCCAGAGAAATTATCAAATTTATGTATTGGAAGAGGAAATTATTGTTTTATTATATTCTTCTTTATATTATATTATTCTTTCGATTTCATTAAATTTCATAAACTATCATTTTTCATTTTGCTCAAGGAAGGAAAAAAATACTCCTGTATAACAGGAGTAAAAACTAAATTTGTATGACTGTACGGACTCTATTTCATTTGAAGATTTATATATGTATTTATATAAAAAAAGAAGAATTTCTCTAGTATATTGAAAACTGAAGATGAATGGTTTGTAATAAATTGTAAATTGTTTTTTCTAATGATGTATTGAAAAACGTTGTCTGAAGACTAAATAAAGGCTTTATTTATTTATAATAATGATTTATACTATTCATTTTTTTCTTATTATATAAAACTATTCTTGTTGAATGGGTGGAAAGCATTGTAAAATCCAACCCCCATACTAGAGAACCACCCATACCATCAACCATATTAGAGAACCACCCATACTAAAGGCATGTTTGTCGTTTTCAGACAATATGGAGCGCAATAAATCGACTTCCTACCCTTCTCCTCCTCCACCCCGCCCTGATAGCCTCACCGTCGGCGAACATCACGCCGCCAACAGTCGTCCCACTGCGGCTGGCAATCATCCCGCCGGCTGATGTCAGGACGGCTTCAATTTGGCAGTGGCTCTTCATATAGGTGAGAGATTGCCTTGCTGTGCTTTCAACGAGGGCTGTTTCGGCGACCCCACTCCACCACCCCCTGTCGCGTGACTCTGGCTCGGGATGGTCACGTGGGACCTGTCACTCTTCATGGTCATGGAGACCTCTATCACACCAGATTGATGTCTCATTGGTGGACCTGCTGGATCGGGATGTCCATGGGAGGTTCTGGATCAGCATGGCCGTGCTGCTCTGGATCAGGGTGGCATTGAAGATGGATATTTTCAGCAACTCCCACTTCGCCTCCTCTGTGTTGTGTTTGGACATTTAGCATAGGCATTTTCAATGACTCTGGCTCCTCCTGTCACATGGACTGTGCTCATCAGTGTTCAGCGTATCTGTGGGCAAGGTCATCCACTCAGTGGTCTGTCGGTCAGTTCAGTCACTGTTCAGTCACTGTTCAGTCACTGTTCAGTCACTGTTCAGTCACTGTTCAGTCACTGTTCAGTCACTGTTCAGTCACTGTTCAGTCACTGTTTAGTGACTTCCATCACTGTTTAGTCAGTGGCACTCGAGTCACTGAGTCACTGTTCAGTCACTGTTCAGTCACTGTTCAGTCACTGTTCAGTCACTGTTCAGTCACTGTTCAGCCACTGTTCAGTCACTGTTCAGTCACTGTTCAGCCACTGTTCAGTCACTGTTCAGTCACTGTTCAGTCACTGTTCAGTCACTGTTCAGTCACTGTTCAGTCAGTGGCACTCAGAATGTACTTATAGCTAAACTATATCTAAGGAGATGGTAGGTAATAAGTAAACAGTTTGGAATACAATTAGCTCTTTATTGATCAATTCAACATCCATTTCATTGAAAAGTTTACTACAAACAGATATATCTCTGTTCCAAAATCCAAGTTGTTTATCATATTGAGTGTGCAGTAAAGTGATGTATCCATGATGTTTCTCCTTGGCCCATGTCAAGCAGGTGATGTCCCAGGTAGTAGACTCCTTTTCTAGCACTAGTTCTTGGCAAGTCCTCTATGTTGATGTCTGATAGTCTTCGGATGATATTCAGTGATACCTCTAGAACACTGTTTCAGATAGAGACAATACCCTGTCATTGTTGTTGAATCACCTCACAACCTCTCTCCTTCAGGTAATTGATGCTCCTTCGAGTCAAAAGTATAGGTGTAGTAGTATTTCTCACCACTACATCATCCTCCTCCTCCTCTTTCTCTTCCTCCTCCTCCTCTTCCTCTTCCTCCTCCTCCTCCTCTTCCTCTTCCACCTCTACCTCATCGTTCTCCTCCATATCAGATTCCTCTTCCTCATCTTCTACATGATCCTCATAATTCTTCAAATGGGGAGATTGATGGTAAATTTGTCTCACCATAGTCACCCCACTTTGAGAATAGGAGTACCATCTTTTCTATTGTTCCAGATACACAGTTGATCCACAAAATGTCTGTTCTCCAATTTTTTTTTATTAATTTTGATTTTTTAGTATTTATTTTTTTTCAATTTTTTTTATTTTTTTAATTATTTTTTTTTAATTATTTTTTTTTTTTGAGAAACCTCCTACATCTCATCAATTATATTTGAAACTTCGAATACCTCATTCTTCTTACAAAAAAAAACAAAAAAAACACTTATAACCCAAGTAAGCTCTGGACAGTTATAAATGAAATTTCAGGCCGGCCTGTCAAGAAGCAGCCTTTCCGTATTAAATCATTCATCCAAACGCACGAAATATCTAACTCATAGAAATTGAGGAGGTTAGCAATAACTTTAATAAATATAGTAGGTAAAAACTTGGCAGATTCCATCGTAGCACAGGGTGTGCCAGAGATAATAGATCAGGATCATGCTCTAGACAAGAACTGATTGACACAATCAAGAGCCTTAAAGGCCTATCTGCCCCTGGCTGTGATGGGATCCCATCTAGAATTTTCAAAGAAAATATAGACTCTCTTCTTCTTCTTCTTCTTCTATATGCCGGTTCGGCGACGGAGATTGGCGATCATCAATGCAATTTGGATTCTATTGACTGCAGCTCGGAACAGAGATGTTGAGTCAATGTTGAACCACTCTCTTAGGTTCTTTAACCAGGATGTTTTCCTTCTTCCAGGCCGGCGTCTTCCTTCAATCTTGCCCTCCATTATCAACTGCAGGAATCTGTACTTCTCATTGCGCATCACATGTCCAAAATACTGGAGCTTCTGACTCTTAATACAGTAAAGAACCTCCACTGTAGTCCCAATTCGTTCTAATACCTCTGAATTTCTCACCCTTTTTGTCCATGAAATACGAAGAATGCGCCGATACAACCACAGTTCAAACGCCTGCAGCTTTGCCTCTCTAGCCTCCTAGACTCTCTAGTACTCCCTATTCAGCACATAATCAATCTTAGCATTGTGAAGGGTCATTTCCCAAGTGCCTTCAAAACGGCTAAGGTGGTCCCAATTCATAAATCAGGGCCAAAAGATGCATTTTCCAACTTCAGACCATTTTCTCTTCCCGTAACTATGTCAAAAATTATTGAAAAATGTTTCAAGAAACAATTATCTAAGTACCTCTACGTGAATAATTTAATTTCTGGAAACCAATATGGGTTTCAAGAGTCCAGGAATACTTCCGACGCTCTGTTTGACTTGACCCGCTTTATATCAAATAACATAAAAATAAAAAACAAATTCTCAATTACATTTTTAGACTTGGCCAAGGCCTTTGATTCCGTTGATAGAGATAAACTAATCACCAAACTCGAGAATATTGAATAAAAGATAATTCTCTGAAATGGTTTAAAAGTTATTTCAACAATCGACAGCAGTATGTTTCCATTGATGGTCCAAGGAAGTACCATTGGGCCATTACTATTCCTTATTTATATAAATGATCTTTCAAAGTTACAAATCAATGGAAAACTGTTCTTATTCGCGGACGACACAGTATTGGTGCTAACTAGAGACACTTGGGAGAGGACCTATTGCAGTGCAACAATATATCTTGCCAAAATAAAAAGTTGGTTCGACCACAACTGTCTAACGGTTAATGTCATCAAAACAAAATTTATGCCAATTGTAACAAGGAACCAGGCTGATCCTGGCCCAATAATGTTAGAAATGCACTCTTGTGGAAACGCAAGGAAGCAGGATTGTGACTGTAGTACTATTGAACGAGTTGATGGTTACAGATACTCTGGTGTTATAATTGATTACAAGTTGAGTTGGGGGCAACATGTTCAGTGTGTCAAAAGTAGGCTCAGGAAATTATTATTTGCCTTCTCTGAGCTTAGCCAGGTAATGGGTGTGGATCAGTGTAGGAAAGTATATTTCGCCTATGCTCAGTCGCTGATCCAGTATGGTATCCTGGCTTGGGGGGGGGGTGTTTCCTCTACACTCTTGGAACCACTGGCAGTCACACAGAGAGTAATTATTAAAACAATCTTGAAAAAAGGCCATAGATATCCGATTAGCTTGCTTTTTTCAGAATTCCCGGTTCTAAATATCAGACAGATCTTCATCAAAACATTATTAATTCACTTGAAAAAATACAAAACCCAGATCTTAGGTGAAACAAATTTAAATTTCCGGTATGAAACTCGCCACAGGACCAACTATAATTATGTAGTTCCACAACTGACACATGGGTCAGAACTGTCAAATTCATTTTACCTGGCTCACATTTTATATAGAAACTTGCCGAGTGAAATAAGAGAGGCGGAGGTGTATAGTCTAGCCGTTTACCGAAGGGGTGTGCACAGGTGGCTGTATCACATTGGCTGGGAGGCAGCCGAAGCTCTGCTCCGCTCACGTTATATTCGATAACTATCAAAAAGCAAGAACTATCAAAGGATTTATCATATTGATTTTTCCCCCTCTATCAATTCATTACATTATAAAATAGATACATGACGCGAAATCACAGCCTCCTTCATTCCCTGGGATTTATTGGCCTGCACAAGAAATAAAATCAATCCTAAGTTTAGTTAATATTTTCTTTTTATCTTTTATTTCTTAATTAAGTATTATTTCTTATTCCTTATTTTACTATTATTTGAATTTGTATTTAATCCATTATTATCATTATTATATTCTGAAGCTTATCTTTTCTATTATAATTATTTTATGTAGTGACTGCTTGTGCTGTCTATGGAACTCTCCTCCACACGCAGACGTTTAGTCTTTGTGGAGGAATTCCGTAATATTGAGTTTTTCACTGTAAATGTTTCACCTTAAATACTTGAAGGAATAAAAAATATTTGAATTTGAGGATCAAGAATACTATCCTTGCTTGATGGTCAAGAATACTGTCCTTGCTTGAGGGTTCCCTCACAATTCATGAGAAGGAAACGATGGATAAACTGATTCACCATATGGATATTTTCTTTATCTCTGAAAATACCAACCCCCTTCAACTTACAAAATACCACCTCCATATCTGGAATACTCTCTATTCGACATCCAGTGAACGCATCACTCCTTTATTGAGAAGAACTTTAAAATGTTAGCATCGGTTGAGTTGGAAGCATAGATGTTAATACACGAGAAATGCTGTCAGTTGAAAGTTAATCTCACTAGAGGAGCTTCCTCCACATCCCTCCTCTCATGGCGAACTAATCCCCACTCCAATACTTCAACATCAAAATTTATAGCCTGTTAAAATTCGGATCACTGAGCTTGGCGCATATCTGAAACGATGTGGTCCCTTTTCTTTGGTTTTCACCTCATATGTAATATATACATCACTCACATGTATATGGTTGTTATATACAATAATAATTATATAGTACGCACCAAAGTATCTAGATTACAATGTATTCTAGACCTTGGTATGCACTATTCACTCTATATTAACTCCCAACTGAAACTATATACTCCTCTTTGGTTTTCAACTCCTATGTATATAAAATATACAGTCAAAATTATATAATAATTGTATATATGCTGGCTCTAGAACTTTGTATGTGTGTATGAATATGAGGTTGAGAAGGTTCCTGTGTAGTCTGCGGAATATGTTAGAAGTTTGTCATACATGATTCCATTCATATTCAAATTGGATTGGACATTCCAAATTTGTGGACTCTTCGCTAATAAATACAACCGGACCTTGATTCGTGAGCGCATTCATGATTTTCAATTACATTTCAAATGTTTTATACACTTGGAACTTTCCAGAACATCGCATCTTTGGAATTTCAACAAATTTGGAATCAATTCTTATCTAATTGAAGTAATTGAGAAGTTCATGAGTCATTGATTTGATGTTATGTTATTGTGTTTGTTATAACGATACTGGTAATAGTGTTATTGGATTTGTTGAAATGACGAATAGTTATGAATGGATTGAATATTTCTAGTTTATAAATATTTTGGACTCAAAATTGGACAAAAAACGTGTAGTGTAAACATAACCTATTTTTGGACAATTTCTATCTAAATTTGGGAAAGGAACAGTTTTGGGCTTTAAGCCTGTTGTTCCTTTCCCAATCATTCACAGTTGAGAATGATTGTATCTAATTATGTATAAATAAATAAATAAATAAATAAGGAGATATCCATTTTTAATGATGAAATGACATCATGGTTCTATTTCGAAGGTGACATGAGTATTGATAGTTGAAGTTTGTTCAAATAACTATAGAAAAAGAGTAAAAAATGTTCAAATAACTATAGAATAAGAATAGAAAAATACCTATGTTTTTTATGATATAGCCAATGTACCTAGAATACCTTGTCTTCTAGGTACATCGGATACCTGTAACAATCCAATTGGAACGATACCAAAACTCATGGTATTATTTTTTAGGGCCATCACTAATACAAAACCGTACTCAACAAAACAGTAATAAGCTACTTATTAACTTAATCTTATCGATTAGGCTGACAGTTGAGGGTTGATTTGAAAATGAATTTGTTAAATAATTCTCATTACTATGATTATCAGCTCTATAAATGTCACCTCACTTGAAATCCAGTTTCTATCTGGTTCCAATTTAGCAAAAATTGAGAGAATTGTGACGTGTTGATTGAAAATTCGACAATTTTTAATTGAAGTTTATGGGAGCTCGGAATCCAATACAAGTTTCATTTGTTCAGTGTGGGAGTTTGCTTGGAGCGTTCTTCTAATGGAAAAATCACTGATATTGTACAGAATGAGATTCGTTACCGAAAACATGGATTTTGCAATCCCGGATCGAAATGACCGATTCAAGCACGTGTTACAGTAATTTGAAAATGTGATTGCCTCTGAGGTTGAGGTTTATTTGAGTAGTTACCGTTGGAATTCCATAATTGCAGTCAACCTATTCAAATCTATGATGAAAAATCCTAATTCTAATGAAAGTCAATCAATCACAAGCTTGCTAAAAGAAGTGTACAACATTTATTGTTTCAAAGTCAGCCAATGTGAGTTCAGGCAAAATACTCTATCATTTATACTAGTTAGCTTATGAGATTTTCACAATTTGAAGTTTAGCCAATGGCAGGCTAGAAACTGAAAATTGAGTCAATGACTAGCTGGCCAATGAGAGAGCAGGGACGTTTTTCTTTGAAAGTTGAGTAATGGCGGTCTAGAAACTGAATCTTCAACCAATAACAAGTTGACTAATGAGAAGTAGGGAAGTTAGCAGAAGTGCTGTCCCATAAAGTCAGCCAGTCACCAAATATTTGACAACACATACCTATATTTTTCTCATGACAAACTCATAAAATGATTAGACCTCACATTCTATTTATACGTTTCTTCATTAAAAGATACATTACTTAATCATTGAATGATTGGTGAATGATCAAAAGGCTTAGCTCAAAACTGTCTTTTTCCAAAATAATGATATCTGAATATGAAGATTGAAAATTCCTTGTTATTGAAAATATTCGAACAAATAATTATATTTGAACACCTTTCATAAGATTTTATAAGAAATTGAATCATACATTTCAGATCAATCCAATCACAGCGATGAATAATTCATCCTTTTTTCATCGTAATTATTACGAAAAAGCTTTAAAGGTTCACAATAAATTTGAGCGAAGAGGTCATTCTCCAGTGTATTCTATCTGTTAGCTTTTATATCAATAACTCTGTTCAGTCTGCTACAAAAGATTATTGAATGTCAATCAACCTGAAAACTTAAACAAACTTGAGGCAGAAACAAACAAACCGTCAGCCACTGGAAATGATAGGTTATTGGCATCTTGTCCAGTTCCCTGGTTTATTGACGTGAATGAAATGTTGATTTTCTGAAGAGAAAATTTAGAGAGAGCTTTTGGAAGGTGGATCTTTCAACTAGAGATTCCAATTTGGATTTGGAGAAACTTTGTAGAGGTTGTATATTTTAATAATAATCAACAGTGCAATGTTAATCAAAATTAACTATAATTAAGTTCAACTGATTTTCCTTTCCATGGCTTGCATTGTTGATCACGTAGGCTCAAATTATACTAAAAATTATTCAAATTTCAAACAAAATATCGAAAAATATGAGTGGGAAATTTAAACATACTTGCCAATTAGCTCTCCAAAGAGCCAAGAGAATGCTTGATTAACCCTGATTTTTGGCGTATTTCTGGCCATTTTCATCAAATAGCTCTTACTGATAAACATATAACCATGATTGTGCCTCCGATAACTACGCGCCTATAAATATGAACGCTGAAGCTAAAACTCAGTTTAGAATTTCAGCTCTGCTCATGAGTTAGTGCATGAATTCGTAAATGGATAGTGTCATTCCGCTCTGATACACTTTTAAATCAATTTTATAAGCTCTGTACACAAACTTGAAGTCTCTAAATAAATTTCCAATCATTGATGATTGTGTTTCCCCGTTTCCCGTAACTCTTGGATCCATCAATAATACTTGGAATTGCAAAGACAACGTACCACTCAACGTCTTGTGCGTTCGTTGTTAAATTAACACGAGTTACATGATCACGATCAACTCACGTGTCATCTTAATTGCAATTCACACGTGACGTCACAGTAGAGTGTCACGTGACTTGAATCAAGATGCAATTGGTGCGTGATAGTATAGGTTACCACCACGCAATATTTGTTTCAAATCTCGTACTTATCGATTCTATTGAATCTTCAAATTCCAATTCACTCGAATTTTGTCATACACAAAATGCATTTTTACAATTTAATAGAACAGCACAATGATATATAGGTGATGGCATATTATGACATAGGTTATGACAGATCATTGGCATGAGGTACAGCTTGTTTGATAGTGGAAATCGAATTGAATTTAAAGAAGTTGTAAGTATAACACCTTCATGTGGAAAATAGTACTTCCTTTCCAATGTGTCAACATGTATCGTGCTAGTGTTACACGCATTGATCACAACAGACACTGAAGTTTTTTAAAGTTTTATATGATCTTGGTTTTGGTAAGGGTGGCTGAGCTTGAATTTGAACTCTAATGAACAATCGTAGCGAGATCTCACTTTTTACTTGAAGTTTGAGTCGTTGTCCATTTGGGAGTTTGGTTGAAATTATGTTCGACGATCACTCTTAGATTCGTTTTTCAATCAAATTGAAATTTGTAACACAACGCAATTCATTCTTTGCACCATTATAACAAACGTGTTCGTTGGACAATTCAATGAGATTCACCAACTCTTTTATCCTTTTAAAAGGTACAAACAAAACGGTCAGATCGATAAGTAGATTTTAGCTCGCTAGCGTTCTTCGATCTTCTTTAAGCTATATATCAATTATATCTATATCAATGATTCCAATGATGACAATATCCTTTTTTCATTCAATAAGAATATTCACCACATCACCTTCAAAACACCGCAAAAAGATAGATAGGTCAGTAATCACGAGTGAAAAAATCATGTGATAGCCATAGGGATCAATGAAAATCGATTCCAACCGGAATAACAGAACAGCTAGCAGAATATTAATACGACTATTGAGTTATATTCGTAGGAGTGTTGTGTTCCAAAAATTTTCTGTTGTAGCATATTATTAACTTGTGCTAACTTTGAGATAACTCTAACTTTTGTTATAACGCGAACTCCAACTTTTGTAATCACAATAACAAAAACAATATTATACCCGGCATATTAGGGACTTTTTCAGCGAGCTCTCTTCACTTAAACTGGTCCAATGCTTGAAAATCTCAGACGTTCTTTACATATTTTCAATCTAGATCGCAATAATGCAGGTCTATCTCATATAATATGAAACAATCAAAATCAATGCTCTCTGACCCAAAATAAAATCCCTTTCAAGGGACAGCTATAGTGCGATCGACTTCAAATTGGCAGCATAAATAACAGCAATTCTCCCCATTAAACCAATGCTGATTGCTGCCAGCTCAGAAGTGGATAACACTGGATGACCGAGCGTTAGTTTTGGAGCCGACAAAGCGAGCAATTAGAGTGAGTGCACCGAAGTGCTGACGACTGCACATTTTCAGATGGCGAATTGTCGTTAGAATCATATTGAGTTTGCCAGTTCCAAGCTTGCAAGTATCATTCGCTGTGGAGAGCTCGATGCTGTTTCAATGAAACGAGATCCGATTCAAATTAAACCAAGCTCTGGCACCTGTTGCTTTTAAGCTTAGTAGGGTAGCCTACTTTTGATTGTAGGATTGTGTTATACATTATGAGTAACCTAGAATCGTAATGGTAAGTGGATTGTTCGAATACCAAATTAATTTTTCTTTAAAATTGTTATCAAGATCGTATTAAAAAGAAAATTACATCAGTTTCACTACCAAATAATTATTTACAACCAGACAAGAGGCTGCTAAACAAGAAAATCATGGAACAATCCATGGAAAAAGTTCTAGAAGCAGAAGACGAAACCATTATATCTACGGGATGCCATGAAAATATGAAATATATGCATCTCAAATAATATTTAACGTCTATGAGCCGTTTTATGAATGCAATGACAAAGCTTAATCAATGAATAATGTGAATACAGGAAATCCTTGCAGAGGCATAAGTCTGAGCGCAGGTAGTGCGCTTCAATGAAACAGCGTGATGCACACTAGAGAAATTCTATGAAACAAAATTGATATCAAACGTAGAATTTTGGTCTGTACATTCAAATAACAGTTCACTGTAAAAGAAACATTGAAATAGTTTATTGATTGCGTAGAGCGTAGATTGCAAGGTAATTCAATTAAGTAGGAGTAGTAGGATAACCTTTTGCCATTCCTATCCGTGAATGCTTTCATACATAGATGTATGTATGTATCTATTTCGCAAATCTCCACTTCACAAAAAAATTTCAGTTCAAAAATATTTTTGCAAAGCATTTTTTTTTTAGATGTTTCAAAATCACTCACACATCATCACTCACACATTATCACTGGAATAGTTTGATTTATTTTGGTTCCCATTCTGACCCATCTTCAGGAAGCATAACCCTTTTACAGCACCAGCTAATTATGTTTCAGAGCTGGCTTTTTTGTTTTCAGAAACAATAAATAATTTTTCGAATTATTACTCAACTTTTATAATTTCTTCATTGGATTAGGCATATTCTATTGGAATATCTCTCTATCTTATTGTGTTATCTATAATGTTTCCTCATTTGTCATCAAACTATTACCATAAACTCATTCAACACTCTATCATTATTTTCATCCATAGGCTAAATTAGACTATATTCATAATCAAATTTTGTAACCGGCTATAATGATTAAGTCAGTAATGATAAATGATAGGTGATTTCTGATCTCAGAGTAACAACACAATCAATTTCAGTTTTATAGCAGATATACAGATATCTGAGTAACTGGGAACGCAGTGAATTCAGTAACAGGAAAACTAATCTGAACTGTTACACACGACTGTTGCCTATCAATAGAGCATGTAATTCATAAAGCCCCATCGAGTTGCCGTAATCGACATGCTTCAACACGTGAAGATGCTTTTAAACCCGTGAATCCAATCGATAAAGGATCAACCAATGACGGGCTCTTGTTTGATGAGTCATTGACCTCTGAGATTTATAGCTGTGATGAGATAATCCTTGACCGTGATTGGTTGATTTATTGTGTGCAGGATTATCAGTGATGGCTATTAATCTGTCAGTGCTTTATCCTGTTAAAAGTGTTTTTTTTTTACTAACATGGTAAGAGTGTTCTTTTGTCGCTCAGGCTTTGTCGGTAAGTACTATTGCTACAAGTACATAGTATTATGTAGATTAGCTAATGGCAAAGTAAGCTCTCTATTGTTACATCCTGATAGGAAAGTCATCCTGATTAGCGTTGAACAATTAGTATAGACTTACCTTCAACACAGGATAAAATAAGAAGGCAATACTGTTTATTATTCTCATTTCATCATGGTGAAATTTTACAACATCTCTGAAACAGTTTGAAATGATCTCCAATACAAGAGTTTGAAATGATCTACCTTTCATGAATACTGGCTATAATTGATAAGTAGCTCTACATCAATTTCATGTAGGCTGTTTAATTTTTCTTAAATAGGTAGTTCAGTATTTTATTTATTATAGTTTATCATGAATCAATCAATCTTTCATAGATTTCACTGGTCTGCTGGTCTATTGGTCATTTTGTCAATTTTCCAGCTCTATGAAAAAGTCTCAACCCCACTAATCCCTCTATACACAGAAGGATACTTTTGTGGAAGATCTCATTTATGTTCTATTGACTTCACTTTAGAGAATTTTACTCTTCAATTTTCATTTGGAATAATGAATTTTATTCAATTCAACTGATTCAGTTCTGTCTATACACTTTTGAAAATTGGTATATAACTCCCGGATGGATTGCACACTTCTTAAATATTGTTGCTGAGCATTGGAAATTGTTGTACATGTTTGTTTCAGCATTGAATGGCAAAAAAATGTACCCACATAAGAATTTCATATGAAATGCTCAAAAACACTACTCTACCTGGAATAGACTGTAGAGACTCTGAATCTGATGAATCATTCAGTTCAACTTGAATAGCTTAGAAAGAATTTCAGTAGCTTTCTAGACAAAAACGATAAATCACACATCATGTTAGTAGCTTCAAAATATTTTTAAGAATATTCCAAATTGTTTTTTTTTCTGGAAGCGTGAGTGAGACAAAAGTAATCTAAATAATTGAAGATTTACAAAGTGCGTATAATCTTCATACTGGTACTGTATTATGGATTCGTATAATACTATAGGATTTTTTATTTCTAATCAACAGCGTTCTATCAAGCTTGATCACAATAACTGTTGAATTTTTTGTATTTGGAATCAAGCTGAATTATCACAGTATTGACACAATAATGTATTTGTTATATTTTGTATTATATAGTATCCATTTCAATTCCGAATGAGGAGGAAAAAGCTTCTTGACCTGTTGCAGCAAGCCAACACGCCACACAGAATGTTCTCTGATTAGCTGATTTTCACCAACACCTTTTTTTGATCCAATCTTAGGACATGCTGAGTGGAGTGTTGGCTTGTTAAAACGCTAAATAGTGGCCAATGAAAGTCGTTTCTTCATTCGCTGTTACTTTTCAAATACCAATTTTACGAAAGTGTATTCTCTAGTACTTCTGGATGGAATTGGAGTTGGCAAAACCATCTTCCTATTAGCAAAACCTCTTCAACTCAGCCCATCTACTTCTCGTAATCCATACAATCCAGTATTTCTGATAAGCAAGAATTCTTTTGAAGTCTTTTAGCTGCAGACTTTCAAGGGCACAGGTAATTGGAGTATTAATGTCAACTGTTATTTGAAAACTTGGAGATCTTAAGTGATTGTTCATTCAAAACTTGAGAGCTTAAGTAATAATTATTGCGGAGCTCTCGCTATAGGAAGAAGGACTCAGAAAACATTCTTGACTTAGCTACTTTTTCTGAAGGTTTTTGTGGCATTCTCCACAGAGCTACACTGGAATTCCTCTCCGTGTAGTTTTCTACAGGAATCTGTCCACTATAGGATGAAATGTCGCTCCGCTTTCCTCCTATAATAGGAAATCGATGAGCCTTTTTAATTAATTGGCTTTTCCGCTAAAAGGCGAGTGCCAGTATTGACTCCACCAATCAAGTGGCCGCATCTCATGACAGCCTGAGCAACCACCCGATCAATCATTAGCAAATTGGTGCACTTCAACTATGACACTAACAAATATTCTTCGTCTTCTTCTTCTTCTTCCTCTTCCTCTTCTGCTTCTGCTTCTGCTTCTGCTTCTTCTTCTTCTTCTTCTTCTTCTTCTTCTTCTTCTTCTTCTCTTCTTCTTCTTCTTCTTCTTCTTCTTCTTCTTCTTCTTCTTCTTCTTCTTCTTCGTAACTATCTTCTTCTTCTTCTTCTTCTCTTCTTCTTCTTCTTCTTCTTCTTCTTCTTCTTCTTCTTCTTCTTCTTCTTCTTCTTCTTCTTCTTCTTCGTAACTATCTTCTTCTTCTTCTTCTTCTTCTTCTTCTTCTTCTTCTTCTTCTTCTTCTTCTTCTTCTTCTTCTTCTTCTTCTTCTTCTTCTTCTTCTTCGTCTTCTTCTTCTTCTCTTCTTCTTCTTCTTCTCTTCTTCTTCTTCTTCTTCTTCTTCGTAACTATCTTGTAATTCCCCTGTCATCCTTCTATAGTTCTCAGGTAAATCTCGCACGATTCCAAAGTGATCATTTCGTGAACCACATGTGATTTGGGTTGAGGAAACTAGACAATTTCTACAGCTCCATCTGCAGGTTTTGGTGGTCCCCTCTCATTTATCTAACCCTGCAATTCTCATGCAAGTCTCCCGTCATTCTCTTGTGTAATTCTTTGAACGAACAGCTATACTGTCATTTGATGTGAATGAGTGTTTGAGCCAGTATATATTATTGTTGCATACATGAATAAGAACTCCAACTCCAATGTAATCTAATCTACATTTTTTCTTATCCTGTATAGAATTCACATACCATTTTTAAGAGAGATTGGGCACGCATTGTGATCCTCTATGAAATTATTGACCAACGCTCAACCTATAGCCTACGGCACAATGAAAATCGGAAAAGCGTGGAAGAAAAGCTTTTCATGACAGGAAAAGTCAAAGCTCATTGATGGCAAGTCAATGAATAGAGCGGCTGCCCATCAGTCATCACTGCGCAGAGGAAACTCCCCGTAGGAAGCTCGCTGGCAAGGGTTTGTTATGGAGAGCAGCCTTCATCTTGCAAATGGATTGACTGCATTTCATCTTCATGTGAATAGAGGAGCATGATTGATAAACTAACAGAAAATGCTTATTATGATCCTATCAGTAGAAAGATCAGGCAATTTTCTAGAAATTAGTAGGTAATTCAATAACAAGGTTAATTGATCAAGAATGAATCTTGGTATCTTTAGTCCAAAAAGTGTTTGTTAATGCTTTGCAATTATTCTGTGGTGGCATTTGTCCATCCAGATCTTTGACATAATCTATGCTTCAATCGTTCAAGACAGAATTATGGTTATCCTAGATGTATCAACATTATTTAATATTAAATCATACTCATACAGTGAAAAGTATTTATTTCTCAATTTCTAATTAGAACTATTCATAAAGTGCACTACAGTTCAGAGAATAATGAGAATATTACATTATTAAATGTAATTCATGTATTTTTGTGGATTATTACTCACGCACAAGTCTGAAGCTTATGTGGTCATCATCATCAGCTAGAAAACAATTGATGTGGATAGAATGATGGTATCTGTGTTAATGTAACTATGAAAACAATAGTTCTCAATATCTATAACTAGCAGATTATCCGTGCCCTGCAAGAGTCTGTTTAAAACACAGAAAAATGAATTGAGTTGTATAGTTCCATGTTGATATTGAAAGTAATAAATAATAATTCGCAATAGAAAAACGATTTGATTAGGTTTTTATCTCACGTGAACGAATTTGTATCACGAATTAGATTAATTTGTTTTGATTATAGAAATATAATTGTTATAATTATTTTATTAAAAAAAATGAATAGGCCTTTTAACATCCTTGGTAATCCTGAAGCAAAACTTCAAGTTAATCAATTCAGTAGTTCAGATGTGATAATACGTCATTGGTGTATTTCTTATACCGTATATGTATAAGCCATTTTTTCCCTTTATATTTATCGACAGGGATGAAAAAAATAATCTATAGTTTTCTTCACTTTATGATATTGATTAAAATTCATAATAGCCAAGTCAATAAAGTTTTTTTCGATCTGAAAATTAAATAAAAGCTGAATCTTTTACCATCGATAGAACCCTCCCAAAGGTTCATTCTCCCAAAAGTCCTAGGAAATCCCCTTGGAGCTTTCCCTACTAGCCACCCTCAAAATTGAAAAATACTGGTGATCACGGAAAATCAATTATCTCTGTACCCATTGATCGGAAACAGTTCTATTATATGTCATTCGATTCGTTACATTATAGACTAAAATATTAGTAATATTCATTTTTTTAATAAAATAAACAGTTTTCTTGATAAAAAAAATATATATGTTAAAAATTTAGGGGGTTTGCGATTTGATTTTTTTGTTTTCTTCGATTAACTTCAAAGCAAGTAGTTTTAAAGAAAAATGAGCCGAATAATTAATGTAGCCACTCTCATTGCAAATCCATTGATGTATATTGTTATGTATTTGCGATCCGATTTGACACCGTGGAAGGGGAAACAGTCGACGCGGAACGGCGCGGCTGACTCTCTTAGCCATAGTAAACAGCAAACTGGAAATCAATTATCTCTGTAACCAAGTGAATTCTACTACATAATATATTGTGCTTATAATGGGCTCTTCCTTATTTTCTATCGATGTTTTGCTCCAGTACAGAAAATTTGAGATATTGGTTTTACATTTTATAAGCTTTATAAATAATATAAATAAACGGTAATATAAATTTGATAAGTCCAGTATTAAATTAATCGATGTTGATTTTCATTGTATCGCTTTGTATCAATGTTACTTGCACTGTTTGCAGTTCATCACTATTCTCTCAAGAACTAGTTTTTTATGAATTTCATGATCTGAAAATTGTAATTCAAATGCTATTTGGATGACGTTCACATTCCACTGTTTTTTTCAACAATAATTTTTACGTTGAAGAGTGAGGCAATTCAATCCATTTGGAAGTAAAAGGAAATCACAGTGCGATTTGAACAGTGGATAGTAACTTTGAAATTCAGTTGCTCAATTAATTTCAGCTTGATATTATCATTTGTAATTATAGTTGATCAGAAATATGCATTGTATAATATAATGTTTATATTTCAGTTTGACTTACCTTCTATCTTATCTTCGTCTCGCTTTCATTCATAAACATGATAATCCTAAATACGTTGATTACCTTAAAGATTTAGCTTATCTTACGTCCGAACAATGTACAATACAAACAATTTTCATTAAATTACTATTATGATGATGATTGGAATTTCTGCCTGTGATTGAGAAAAAGTCATTTTATGAGCCTTGAAATTCGTGCCTAGAAAAAGTTGCATTATTACTAGAAATGTTGTTATTTTTACTATTTATTATCGGTACTGTACATTGATTTTTGTGATTATAGAGATCAACTACTTCATTCTGAATCAGGATAAGGATAAATAGGGAAATTGTGAGATGGGGATAACATCCATAGTGTGAAGACGTAAACCTTAGCCCCACTGGTTGGGTGACATTATTCTGTGAAGTGGTAAATTGCAAATCCTTTATAGAGGATGCGATGTTCTTGATATTTATAAGAGCAGTTGCTAAAGTCCCTAATTTGCGAATAAATTCACAAATAGTTAAGGCCGTCCGGCTCGCAAAATTGCTGGGTTCAAACCGCAGCTTTAGCTCAGTGGTAGATACATGAATTTTCCAAATATAATTGATCACCACAGGGTTCAATGACTGGTGATTAATAATTCTAACCGCTGCTTCTATGAAGTTCTTGAAGAATACCAATGAGGAAATCAAAAGAATAGTTGATGACTGATTATCAGTAACCATGTACACAATAGAGAATAATAAAGACCAACTATGGTTTTTTCTAGTTGATCCTTAAAACGCTTGTCATGAATTCACCAATTTATCCTTCTGAAATTCCTTAGAACTTACAACGCCAGTTCTTGAAGCTCTCTGGATCCTTATATGATATAACTGGAACCTTATTAATATAATTATCAATATATTTTTTCTGGCAGACCAATGTGACTATCATCAAAGGATGATAAGTACTGAATGCTCTTAACAAGATCAATATCAATTGTTTCAATAATTTTATATGCTGCTGAATATTATTTCTTGGTACCAAGACAGCTCAAACTGTATATCACGAGATGAATTAGGATAAAATAAACTTCTATGATTTTTGTATGCTGATATAAAACACAAAGTATATTCCCATAGAACAATATATATAAAATTTTCTTATATCTATAATTTACCTTAAATAAATTCTTTTCTAGAATCTGAATAATTATCACAAGGTTTACTAGCATTCACAATTATGAGCTTTAAAATTTATAAATATATTATACTTAATACTGATGCTTGGACTTCCAGTCAATTCAGAATTCTACAATTTAAAACCTGTTCGGTCTATAGATTTGATATGACATACTTTGATCAATTAGCAAAAAATAATAATTGTCAAATTAATATTCAAAATAGAAGATCTCAGGGTTTTATAATGAGTCCGTGCCATGCATGGAATTAAGCTTCCTACATATATTAAATAAAATTCATAAAACGTTCTTATAAACTGTGATAGCACTCAACACGTTGCGAATTTTCCTTGTCTTAAGTTAATTTATATATATTGCGCTTTGATTTATTCCCCAACTATGAACAGAAAGGCCTTATAACGAGCTCGTTTGATCTACCACTCACATTAATGATGTTCTTGACGGTCTCGTAGATTGAATTAATTATTTCCAATAATTAATTATGCAGGTCCCTTTCGTCTCTGCTGGGCTCGCGCGTGGTCCAGATTTCTTATAGATTTCTTTCCGTATTAAAATGTATTTATGGGAATTGATTACAATTACGAACTCTTCAACAAAACTGATTTCACAGATAAATTAACATTAATCACAAATAGTTTACATTTAAAAAAGGGATTGGCTTGATAATTTTAAAATTTAAAGGGAGAAAGAACCCTAAACTCCATGTACATCCTCTCAGCACGAGATCACAAGCCAGAAGAAAGTGGTTTTCAGAAAAATTTTATCTCTTCCTTGAACGATTTGTAAGCTTCTTTTTGATTGGCTTTTAATTTAGTAAACTCAATACAATTGGTTGTTTCAGAATCAGGGCTTCTTCAACTTTATAATAGAAAAAAAATAAATAAAAGTTTTTATATAAATATATGGAGTGATTGTCTTAAACTATTTTGATAAATAAATCGCGATATATGATGTTAACATATAATATACATTTAGTTTTTTATATGAGTTTTGTATACTCTTGATTTTCGTGCTTTTTAGATTGTAATAAATATTTTTACAGCAATAATAATTGTCCGTATTTCTATACATAAACCTTCATATATATAATACATCTTTTGTGAGTAAACTTTATAATTCAACCTATACTGGTTGATCGAACAATCAGCTGATTCGCTAGGTATTGATTCAAATAACTATTGATTTATTCTAGATCGATTGATTCATTTAAAAGTGTAAACAAATAATTCTAACCTCAATGTACATGCAAACTGTTATTTTTTTTATGATCTGCCAATAATAAATGAGCCGCTTTATAATTTTTAAATCTGCCAATGGATCCTCATTAGTTGTTGAATCACAGTTATACATGTTTTTTTTATCATTTTAGATAATACGATTATTCTTTATCGCTAACAACATTCGATTTTATTTGAGTGGTTCTTTGACTAGGTTAACTTTCTTTTCCATTTTATAATTCTATTAAGGTTCAATAGTTCATTTCAAAAATATTTTGTGGTGCTAAAATACCACGTGACAATAGTTACATAGCATCAATTTGAAAGCTCTGATAATAATGATTTGAACGGATTTGCGATTCTGGTTTGCTATTGCCTCTTCATGTTCAGTGAGAATAGAAAGCTTCAGAGTAATTCGTTCTCACTATATGTGATAATATTGGTAATATTTGGTAACATTTGTTAATATTTTGAACCGAATGTGCAACAAATTAATCTACTTTCAGCTTGAAAATTTTCAACTTATCAGGAGTACAGTGTCATTTATAATATAGTATCTCAGGTAGGCCCACCCTTTTATTTTTTTTGTTCACATGATCTGATGATATTCATTCCATTATCAAGTGTTTAAATTATAAAGAGTGATGAAACAAGATAAAACACAAGAAAAGCCATGAAAAGAAATTTTGAATCTTCATTTTTCACAAAATAAGGATAAGATGAAGGAGTCGGACACATAATATATCATAAAACTTCGTTGAAAAACATCAATATCTGAAACTAGAGTTATCAAAATTGTGTTACCTCTGACTTGTATGGAGAAGGCGCACTTCAAATTAATATAATAAATTATGTGAGCAAACAACGAAATCCTGATTTTTATCAAGAAAAAAGAAAATTGTAATATTTTTTTAGAATATTGAAGAGTGAAAATCTATATAAATCAAAACAATAGACAAAATTAATTGTTTCGAGCGCTATAGTGTAAATGATATGCAATGTAGACAGCAGTATTATTCTGTTTACTATGGTGAAGGGAGTCAGCCGCGTCGGCTGTATCCCCTTCCACAGCGTCAACTTGAATCGCAAATACATAACAATATACATCAATGGATTCGCAATGAATATGGCTACAATAATTATTCGTCACATTGTTCTTTAAAATTACTTGCTTCGAAGTAAATCGGAGAAAACAAAAAAATCAAATCGAAAAACCCCTAAGTTTTTACATTTTATTATTTTATCAAGGAAACTGTTCGATTCATTGAGGAAATGGATCCGACTAATATTTTAGTCCTCAATTGAACGAATCGAATGACATATGATAGATTTTTTTCCGATTAATGGTTACAGAGATAATTGAATTCCAGTTTGCTGTTTACTATGGCTAAGAGAGTCAGCCGCGCCGTTCCGCGTCGACTGTTTCCCCTTCCACGGCGTGAAATCGAATCGCAAATACATAACAATATACATCAATGGATTTGCAATGAGAGTGGCTACATTAATTTTCCGGCTCATTTTTCTTTAAAACTACTTGCTTTGAAGTTAATCGAAGAAAACAAAAAAATCAAATCGCAAACCCCCTAAATCTTTACATATATACTATTTTATCAAGGAAACTGTTTGATTTATTGAGGAAATGAATAAAACTAATATTTTAGTCCATAATGTAACGAATCGAATGACATATGATGGATTTTTTCCGATTAATGGTTACAGAGATAATTGATTTCCAGTTTGCTGTTTACTATGGCTAAGAGAGCCAGCCGCGCCGTTCCGCGTCGACTGTTTCCCCTTCCACGGTGTCAAATCGAATCGCAAATACATAACAATATACATCAATGGATTCGCAATGAAAGTGGCTACATTAATTATTCGTCTCATTTTTCTTTAAAACTACTTGCTTTGAAGTTAATCGGAGAAAACAAAAAAATCAAATCACAAACTCCCTAAATTTTTACATAAATATTATTTTATCAAGAAAACTGTCAATTTTATTGGAAAAATGAATATCACTATTATTGTAGTACATAATGTATCAAATCGAATGGCATATAATAGAACTGTTTCTGATAAATGGGTACAGAGATAATTGATTTCCCGTGTTTACCTGCATTTTTCATGTTTTAGGGGGCTGGGGCGGAAAGCTCCAAGGGGATTTCTTAGGACTTTTGGGAGAATGACCCTCTGGGAGGGTTCTATCGATGGTGGGAAATTCAGCTTTTATTTAATTTTCGGATCGAAACTGCTTTTTTGGTCCTTCATTGACTGGCTATAATCATGCATGAGAATAGTAGTTAGTATAATAGAAATGATCAAATTCTATCTCAATCCTATGGTCTACATTCAATTTACATATTCCACTTACAATGCAATCAATCATTACAATCTCAAATCAATCAATATATTGTGACGTAATATCAATCAATACGGCAATGTTGAATATTTTATTGATCATGTCACTAATGACTTGTCAATTATAGTCCGCTTTACACGAGACGTCAACTTAGTAACCTATCATTTACAATTAGCATTCAAAACTAATGAGCCTTGCAATCATTAGTGAAACTTCGGGTATTAGTGGTGCTATAACTGAATATTGACTATCATAGTGCATTAAAGTAGAGATAGGGTTGACGATAAGCATGAATTCTAGACAAAGCACGTTCTATCAAAGTCTGGTCAATAATAATAATATACTATATACTATAATATAGAATAGAGTATTTTCGTTCGCTATTAGATACAATCTATCACAACGAGCTCCGGCATTGAAATTTGGCATAATATTAAAAAAAGCGAAAGGTATGCTGAATAACATGTAAAAAAATAGAGAAGTATTTACATATTCATTCAATTTTGAACGCTGTTTGAAAATATCATAACCTACTGATCGAATCTACAAATTGACGTTTTGCTAATTGAAAAAATATAATGACATTGTCGAATTTTAGATTATGTTTCGTAATTCATGATAATCTCTCTCTGGAACACTGAAGAATGTTATTAAACATTCTACTCCAAAGAATAATAATTTGGATTCTCATCCAAATTCTTAATTCATAAAAAAGTAAGTTATTATTTATTAGTTAAACGTCATCAAACTCGATAATATCAATCATAATTATTATTTTGATAGGGGTTCACAGTAACAGAGGTTAGGATACAAGAATATTTCAATACTTTATTATGAGAGACTTCCCTACTTATACGATGATTTGTTAAGAACCATACTTTTTTGAGATGATTCCCTACTTATACGATGATTTGATAAGGACTATACTTTTTTGAGATGATTCCCTACTTATACGATGATTTGATGAGAACCATACTTTTTTGAGAAAACACAAGATACTGCTGAAACGATGAATTTTAAGTGATCACTTTCCAAGTGTGCGAGGAAATATAAATTTATTATGAAGGTTACATCTTCAAGTTCCATTTTTGAACAGTTCTCATGTTAAATTCAGATCGCAATGAGAACTGAATCAGGAACTAAAAGATCTAACATTTCCAAGGATTTGAAAATAATGTAATGTAAAGGTTTCCAATACCTTCGAAAATTCATGAAGCTGAAATTAATTTGTGAATTTTCAACATTGGACTGCCCTTCCATAAATTAGAAGATGCCTTTCTTACAAACAACAAGATAATTCAGAAAGAATGACAGGTAAGATAATATAATCTAGAATTGGAATGATCAGTATTGGAAAAACTGAATATACCTTTTGAGGAACGTCAAAGAATATAATCCTTGATTATGAATACTTCAGCTAATGGATAACGCTGATAACCAGAGTTAATAAGAGAGCATTTCCTTTGATGAATTTTCGAGGGAGATGTTTTCTTCAAGACTTGGTTCTCCATGTCAGAGAGAATTATGAAGTATTCGCAAAGATTAGATTAGATCATATTTGAGATGAAAGAAAATCAGTGATATATTGTAGGTCTTTATGCTGCAGACACTCGGAACTAATCAAATCAAAATTAGAATGGAAATTATATTCTCTTCATGAAATTCATGTGGGAAGAGATTTTTAGTAGCTTCAGTAAAGTTTTTGACGTTTAAGTCTCCATTGTCATTGATTCTAATATAAAAAATGTGAATGACATCGACTAATATACTGGGATAAGTTTATAGATGATGCTGAATATTGCATTTGCTGGTAACAACTAATTTCGTATGAGTTTGAAAAAGGAAAATGCTATAGATAGGTACTCGTCTGTTTCTTGCCTTATTCCAATTATATTTGGTGTCGGCTCTTCTAAACATACGCAGTCGACAGCTCTCACGATCCTGGGTTGTAAATACTATAGATAATCCATACTGAATAATCATATATTGGATTCAGTTAATGAAATGGGAGGAATTTAAAAAATTTCTGTTATCATGTACAATTACATTATGAAGTTGAAGATCATGAAGATCTAAGTTTTAAGTGAAGATGAAGATGAAGGTAATGGTAGAGATCATGTATCGATTTGAAAATTTCAATTTTAAAGATCATTATGAAGAATCATAAAGATGTCTCATCTTTGCACATTTCATAAGTAAAGAATGACTATTTTTATAGAGTTGAACCCTTGCTGAGGGGTTACTAGGGTATGGCTTTACCTTCATCTTCCATTCATCAGCTTCCTTTTTCTTTGAGCACTAGCAAATCTTCTTCTTCTTTTTTTTTTTCTTCTTCTTCTTCTTCTTCTTCTTCTTCTTCTTCTTCTTCTTCTTCTTTTCTTCTTCTTCTCTTCTTCTTCTTCTCTTCTTCTTCTTCTTCTTCTTCTTCTTCTTCTTCTTCTCTTCTTCTTCTTCTTCTTCTTCTTCTTCTTCTTCTTCTCTTCTTCTTCTTCTTCTTTTCTTCTTCTTCTTCTTCTTTCTTCTTCTTCTTCTTCTTCTTCTTCTTCTTCTTCTCCCTCTTCCTCTTTGTCATCTTTTCCCCTTTGATGATCTCAAGATTTTCCTGGAGATTCAAGCCTACGGACAGTAGTTGCCTCATAATATTTTGTTATCACATCACCAGTTACATTAACCTGAGAGACGTCCACGACACAAGGCCACTTAGGCTTAGCATTAGGCTTAGTTGCATACTTCACGCTCACCAAGAACTTACATCTCTGGGTCTTCACACTTTCTTCGTGATAATTATGCTTAGTAATATTAAACTTTGCAATTATACTTTGAGTGAAAATGACAACATGAGAGCTTTTGGTTTCCAGGGACTGAAACGAAACTTCTCTCAAGGTTTTTCGTAGAAAGTGTTACGGTTCTTAATTAAAAATTTCTTGCCAAGCTTAATATTAATAATTTCTTCCATGAAATATTTTTTTCGATTCTGAAGCAATCGATTCTTGTGCAAACCTCTAATGAGTGGTTGATGGTTGAAAAATGACTGTATGTGGTTAACGGTTGAAAACTCTAATGAGTGGCTGGGGTGATAAATGAGTGATTAAAAGAACAGTCAACCAGTGAATGAGAAAATTATGTTAATAGTGGATAGCAGCAGAGCTTCGAAATCTGGAGAGCTACATATCATTTTGATAACGCTCGCTGCTAACTGAAAGTTGTTTTTGAATGAATATCAGAGTCTTAAATGTCAATAACATTTTTGTTACATTTAACTCAAAAAGTTTTGTTTCTCAGCACCAGTGCTCATACATACAATATTTTCCTACAATACGCAAGACTTGGTTGAACTGGTTTGGATTGGCTGTGCATGGGATTGGAGACAAGAAAAGTAGAGATGGCAATCTACTAGTAGCTAGAGCTTTTCAGTAATCCACTTCCTATTAATTTCCATCCAGACCGATGATTTGTGAATAGAGAGTGACGTAATAAAAATTACTGGCCGCCAGTCACTTACCGTCACTATACTCCATACAAAATCACTTTTGACTTGGAGGAATATAATTATATGCGACGCAGAGAAATGGAGGAAGATCAGCAAATTACAGTGATGGATAGATGAAAGCTCAGTTACCAATCTGTCGATTAGACTTAGTCGACTCAATGCTTTCAGAGAGGAAACTTCGTAAGTTTAACATTAGTGCTTGAATACTCACGAGAACGCTGGCCGGTTCAGAACAGCAACATCGATGCCGTTGTATCCCTACCGCGGCATGCGTTTTTTTGCTGTTCATGTCCCTCCCAAGTCGAAAGTAATTTTGTACGGAGTATAGTCTCCCGTCTATTAGCCACTATTGAGATTCAAGCTTAGTAACAGGGCTTGCTATGTATGACCTCCACGTTCTCCTGACCCATGGCCATAAAATTTTCACCTCTGTAACTTCTTCAATGATCGTTTGAACGTGTATCCGCTACCAAAATTGATGTCATCTGTGAATTGATAAGCTGGATTGAGTTACTAAGTAAACACTTATCAATGTTTGGGAAGGGCTCGGATATGAATTCTATGTGTGCTATGTAACAGATCCATTGCAGTTACATTGATGTTCTTGATACAACTTCTAGAGTTGTTCTTCCATTTCATTCGACGTGAAACTCGAATCTGTTATCAAACCAGTATCATCTATAATATCTTATAACTAATAATTTCTTATTGAAGTGCTCAAAAACCCCTACACAAATATTTACCATGGTCCAATTCATAATACAATGGTTTTATTCATAATACATTGTCCAATTCATGGTCCAATACAGCAAGAAGCTTCCACTATTGAATATATAGTAGGATGTAGGATATTATTCAAAGCTTACGTTCATTATGTACTGAACTGTTTATGTATTGAAAATGTATACTGTATTGTGTATACAAATAGCTGGAGTATTACTGTAGTGTATTAGTGTATTTAACATGTACAGTATTGGTCTACTAGTGGAGTCGGTTACACCAGCTTAACAGGGAGCTTCATCAATTAAAACAAGCAATCTACTCTGCATCGGAAGAAATACGGGCCGGATACAATGCAATACATAATTCAGACATTGGATGTGAATGCAATGAATCGAGTTCTGGCTTGGCGCCAATATTCAGCAGTTCTATATGTTTTTGGACAAATACACGAACAAGCTTAGTGGGATTGGAATTGTAGTGATCAATCTATAAATTGCAAAATCATGGGAGGATGAAATAATAGTGTTTTTGTGTGTTCTGAATAGTGTAGTTGGCGGAGTTTGAATTCATTTTTAAAAATCAATCCTATATTAAAAGGTGATACGGTGATGTATGAGTTTGGACATTGGAATGTGAATCAAATTTCGATAGTTAATTACCACAAGGAATGAATTATTATCTGCCTAATAAAGTCACTGGATAAAATTCTTCCACCGAAATTATATTATTTTGTCTCAATCGTCATGTTGCTGTATTGCAAATTAGTATTTGAATTCGACTCTTACATAGAAGATCTTTTTTATCAAGAGTTACTGCTTTTTGTGCCTCAGTAAATTGCTATTCAGTTATCATATATATATACTGTTTATGTACTGAAAATGTATACATAAAAAAAATAGAAACATCATCTATAATATCTTATAACTAATAATTTCTTATTGAAGTGCTTAAAAGAAACTCCTACACAAATATAAAAAATATTATTCATAAATAATTAAAGTATTCATTCATATATATATATATATATATATTATATATATATATATATATATATATATATATATATATATATATATATATAAACGAAATTCAACACTCGTTCATTCATAATCATCAGAACTGGAATTTACTGAGCCAAATACCTTCAAATTTAGCAGGTTTGTTCAGTTGCCCTTCTAGAGGCGCACTAGGGACAGATTTGTTGAAATCTCCAAAGATATAATCGAAATCTGCGTTTTCCAACATTTTCCCATTTTTTACAAGACCGAATTGGTAGAGAAGCTCTGCAGGTTCTTCATATATTATATTTAGAGTACTACAATATTCGCGGAAGATATGCTGAAAATTGGCTTTTTTCTACAAGTTTCAGCTTTTTCATTATCTTATAGAGACAATTTGTTCAAATTTGGTACGGTACACAGTATTATATTTCTTTAGTCTATATTTCAAAGTCCAATAATTATTTTCAGGTTTTGAGTAAGTTTTCCCAGGGTTTTCAGGATCAGAAAAACTTGAAAATGTGGACACTGAAGTGTACACAGGTTTAGCTTGATTGATTGTGGTGTCAAATTGAAGTGTTTCTATTCTCGAGTTTTTCAATGAATTTTTCTACATTCATCAAGTAAATTCATAGTCAAGAGGATAAGAAATGGATGTTTGTTAAGCGCTCCACATCATTCCTGCTTCAAAATTCAAAGAAAACTACTAGACTGAAAGTGCAATAATTCTCATAATAACTTAACCAAGTCTCTCATAAAGAAATAACTGAATATTTATTAATTCTGTTAAAAATAAAGAGTTTTGCAACCCTGCGCTACGTAATTCAAATAAAACTGCTGATTGAATCGAGCCTGGAAGTCTCTTTTGATGGGAGAAAGCACCCTTCAATAAGGAAGTGTCCTTATTAATACCCTTCAATATTATTCAATACAAAACATTATGTACCGGTATTAATATTCAATGTATCATACTAACATTATCACCCTCAAGACCCTCCACTTCATCAGTACCCTTCAAGAGTAGTACCCTTGAAGGAGAAAGTTGCTCTCTACTCCGTCTTATAGTCAATTAACATGCTAGAATTTATGATAAAGAATGTTTTTGTTTGGATTTCCAAAAAAATTCTCTCTCTCTCTTTCTCCCTTACCACCTCACCTTCTTTCTCCCTTTTTCTTTGTCTTTCTTCTCCTCCTTAAGCGAAAAATTCCTTCACGTTCGAAAAACATATTTCAGTTCGATTGAGGAATGAAATAATAATTCCTTATCTTCTCTCTCGAACTTACAATATACAGTACAAAAATGTCATAGAGATTATGTGCTAAGTTTGCTTGAAGAGTTTTTAAAGGACTTGGGCTTGTTATCGTTAGTTAGATCTTCCCTGAGAACTTTTTCCATTCTTCCTCGGCGGCAAAGTTTTGTCGCCTCAGATGCCTCAGGGTCTTTGCTCAGTCACGGGGACCACTTTGAGTGGAAACTAACTGATAACCTGCTTCATGAGTGGGGAACAAATTATAATAAATGTTAACATTCCGCACAATTTGAAATGGTTTAGGAATGTTAGTTGGGATTACTACTTCATACACATTTTTATAAATATACATCATCAATGTACCTGTATTTCTCTCCGGGTTTATTATTATTATTATCCTCCTCGTCCTACTAAACCTCATCCTCCTCCACCCTTCACCTCCTCTTCATTCACCTACTCTTTCTTCTTCTTCACCAACTGCTCCTTCTCATCATTCAGCTCTTTCTCTTCCCCTTCACCACCACCTCATTCTCCTCTTCCTCCCCCTCCTCCTGCTCCTACTCCTCCTCCTCAAACCCTCCTAATCCTCCACCTCCTCATCACCCTTCGCAACTTCCTCCGCCTCCTCAATCCCTTCTAATCCTCCATCTCCTCCTCCATCTCCTCCTCCATCATCTCCTCCACATCCTCCTATTCATCCTATTCCCCTCCTACTCCTCCTTCTCATCATTACCTTCCGCTACCTTCTTTCAACCTCCTCCTTCACCTCCTGCTCCTCTCCTTCACCAGATTTTCCCTTTCTCCGGGCTAACGTTTTCCTCTATCGCTTCTCAGGGTCAAGCCACATGAGGCGTTTTTCAGACAAGTTGACTGGGCAGGAAGCTCTCCAATTTGCTGATTGAATCGGAGTTCGGGAATCAGCTGATTATCAACCAATCGGAGAGCTACCTGCCTTGCTGACTCCTTATTTCTACTCTGATTCTCATTTACCTTTTTATTCCATCTTCTTTCTCTTTCTTATAGGATTTATTTAGTGGAATTTTGAATATTGTTTTCCAATTGTATTGAAGAATAAATTTTTAGATTCTCTTTTAATATAAGTAATTCTAGTTTGAATTTTATTTATTTCTATTGCTATGTAATCTTATTACATAGTATGTAATATATTATTTTTCCATTCTTATGTAAATTTTCTCTTATTTTGTGTGGGTTTTGTAGCAGAGAGGACCAGGAGTCCTAACTCCGCCCTAATAAAGGCATATAATCGATCAATCAATCAATCAGCACCTTCATCTTCAACAAAAAATTCCTCATTTTTGTTTTTCTTCCTCTTTTTACTTTTACCTCATTCATCTCGTTTCTATCTCATTGGAATCCTTTTCTTCCTTTGTTAATTATTCTTCTCTTTAATTTTCAGTCTTCATTCAATAGTCTCTATCTCTATGTTGTACAAAATGTAATGAAAATAACAGAGGTATGAAAAGTATAACTCTCCAAAAATTATTAAGGAAGTACGGAAGAGGTGAATGGAAGATTAAAAAAATGGACCAAAAATAACTTTTTCCATATAATAGAGACGTATGGGCTCAAGATTTCTGGTCAAACTAGTGAATGCAATTTCATTCCTTTAGTTATATTTGTTAGAAGTGGATTCGTTTATCTTTTTTTTCTATCTCCCTCTCCCATTCCTTCTTGGCTACCAGGTATTCTCCCTCCTTCCTCTCTTCTTAGCATACCGCTCCATGAAGCCTGTTTTTACTTTCCTTGCCCCATTACCATAGGTAAGTATTGCTTTCCGAGAAAAATCAAAGTACCCCAGTTTCTATACGTTTCAAGGTCCGCTGAGTCCCAAAAAGTGGTTTTTGGGTATTGATCTGTATGTGTGTGGATGAGTGTATGTCCGATATCTCATCTGCCAATCAATGGATTGACTTGAAATTTGAATCTTAAGGTCCTTACACTATAAGGATCCGACACGAACAATTTCGATCGAATGAAGTTTAAGATGATGGCTAAAATGGCGAAAATGCTGTCTAAAACAGGGTTTTCGCAATTTTCTCAAAAAAGGCTCCAACGATTGATGAGCTCTATCAACTGTCACAAGTCTCATATCTGTAAACATTCCTGGAGCTCCGCCCCATCTGTAGAAGTTTGATTTCAGATTTCCAATTATCAGACCTCAGATACAATTAAAACGAGAAATTCCAAGTGGAGAAGATTGAGCATGGAAATCTCTACAATTAATGTCCAGTAACATTTCCACCTAATATTTACAATAAGCTCGAAATTCAAGAAAATGTGATTATTCAAATGCAAACTCAATGAGAAAGGCAACTATTGATTCCAATGTACCTAGATTGTATTGTAGGCACCTTGGTTGATTCTATTAGATCATTTTCTGGAAGAGATAGCAGAATTGATCTTTTCAGCTGATTGAGTTTAAATTATGATGGAAATTTTCATTAAGGCAAGGAAAGTTTTGTGAGTGCGCCACACCAGATTTTTAATTTATTCCATCTTGTTCAGACGTATCTTCTCATCCTCAATGGACCTCTCTCCTATCAGGCAGATTCATAACTTCTCAAACTCCAATAATCATTATTTTTCCTCACTTCGGCATATCTTCATTTCTCATTTCCCTTACTTTATTCATTCAATAATTCAAGATCTTATCCGATTCATATCTCGTTCATACTTCTTATCACTCCAAGACACCTTCCAACTCATTGTCATTCCATTGTGAAATGAAATTGGAATTTGTTTTAAAATTGAAATAAGCTAGGGAGTAGATCCCAAAGACAAATTCGGAAATTAGGTTTAATACAAAAATAATATTGATAACGAATCTGGTTCCAAGTGATTTCATTTCTTCCACTCATAATCTTTTTCAGATTTTCTCTTTCCCTGTTTTTTAATGGAAGCAATTAATCAATCAATCTCTCTATCTCGTTTTCTCTCTCTCTCACTCACTCTTTCTGTCACACTTTCCCTCTCTCTCACCTACCTCATTCTACTCCTTCTATTTTGAATTATTCCTCATTCACTTATCCATTCCTTCTGCCTCATCTTTTCCCTGAAGATCACTTGAACATTTCCGGCACTACATGATGTAGCCTGCTTCAAAGATCACTCGACAAAATTCCCCTCGGAAAAACGCGTCAAGTAGTCATAGATTTGACAGAAGAGGGTGGTCCTCACATATGTTAGGAGAAAGAGAGAGAGAAGTGTGCTCCACAAGACAGAGATCTAACACAAGAGAGCAGATGAACAATATGAGAGAGAGGAAAAGAGAAGACTATATCTGTTCGGATAGAGAGAAGTGTGCTGTAGAAGAGAAGAAAAAAGGAGTAAACCACCACAAATCTTTTGGGGAAGAGGAAAGTGTCCTCTAGAAGAGAGAAGGAAAGAGACATCCACCACAAAAGAGCAAATAAACACGATGAGAGAGGAAGAAAAGATTATATTATACAACCTCCAACTGCCATTCGAATTGAACACGGAGCAACGCGTGTGCGAATGACAGATTTACGACAACTTTCCCGTTTATGCCTATAGAGAAAAGGAAGGCGAAAGAGAAATAGAACGAGAAAGAGTGAGTAAGAGAACGAAAAATGCCAATGGGAGTGTTGATGATGGAGCTATAAGAGCGACGACTCTATTGTTAAAACAAGCACTACGAAAACCTCAGTGCTCTTCGTTATTTTCAAATAGGGTACTACACAACAGATATGCCATAAAGTAATACATATCTATTTATATAGAACTGAAAACCGTAGTGTGCTCCATATGTATAGAGTTGCAACCCTTAGTGACCTATATATTTATATAGTAATGGAGTGTAGAGCACATCCCCTGACACTCAGTATATTATTTATTTTCAATTTTTACAGAGTTGAAAAGGAAGCCAGCTGAAAAAAGGGTATGACTCCAATAAAAAATGACATCAATTATTATTAGCAGCGTTCTTCCAGACTTTAGTATTATCTAGATATTAGTTTTTCATATGAATTGGGTTCTCAATAGCTCCAGATAAGAGAACGAGTTATGTTATATGATAAATCTAGGTGAGGTGATAGATCATTGTTTGAATTTCTGAGGTAACGCAACAGTTAGATTGATAGAATTTAATCGTAATCTACATTCTACTTTACTATTCTGTCAGAAGAAAATGTTTTCATACTAGTCTCAAGTGGGGTGTTTTGAATGAATCATAATTACATGTTTTGTTGAAAGAGGATAAATCAATTCTTTAAAACTACGAAATTCAAAACAACTCACTTTTCACTGAGAATAAAGCATTGATCTACGAGCTACTATTTTCCAAGGATGTTTCATACATAAGTTGTAGACTTGTGCTTGAGCAATGGGAAGGTTTTGATGATGGAGATGAATACATTCCTATAAAATTTTGTATTTCTGTGTTTCAACAACTCCAATCAAGTGAAACTTGACATCATATCAGAATTCGGAACAATCCCAAATGATAGCATCAACTCACTATATTAATTAATATGGATTTAGTGTGTGATCATTTGGGTACTTCGATTATCCCAATATAACAATAATGAATGTATTCTATAATAAATAATATATGTAGTAGGTACATTATTCTAAGATTTCCCAGCTGATATCAACTCGAATTTTGTAACTTTTGTTGTAGCTTAGACACTGTGTTTTCACGTAGCCTAAATTGTTATTAAGAATTACTTACCTTATGATACGATGCTTTCTCTAAATATTTACTTGAAAACACAGTATCTAAATTATAGCAAAGTTATAAATTGTTATTATAAAGTGTTTCGTCATGGAAAAAATCAGTTTAACTTTGTTCTTTAGACTCACTATAGAAGTGATACATTTCTTTTCTTTAAAGTCTAATAGCTACTATAAAATCTTGTTCAAGCAAGATGGATATCATTATTCAATGACAGAGAAGTTCTGAATTAAACCCGCAAGAAGCTCAGTTCCAGCACTTGAAATGATTATATATCAGCTACAAGGACCACTGGGCTTTGGGCTTTCTAGTCCTGCAGCACTGATTACATGCATTAATGATCACAGTTGTGATAAAATATCAACTCACTAATTCCTTAGTGCCTATTCTAATCTGAGGAATGAAGTAGAGATCATGGATCAGGTTTAATGTTCAAAGTGTATGAATGTGATGCAGATCATGGAACACTCAAGGTTATTACATCATGTAATTACTTATTGACTCATCGATTCGATAGACTTTATGAGGCCCAGTTTTTAAGACTAAATTAAATCTAATGAACCATTAAAGCAATGGATTTTATATGAATTCCATTGTCCATTAAATTTTATGTGTTCTAGAAATTTTGAATCGATTTAAAACAACTATGTTTATCAATAAACCAATATTAATTATCTTATCGTCAATATTATAAAAATAAAAAATGTCTGATAATTTTGATATGATTGATATAATTCCAAACTCTAACATAATTTTTTCCACATTCATATTTTAGAAGAAGTTGAAGTATTCTTCTTGAATAATAATTAATTGAATAATTTACCTTTCAATAATAAGATTTGATAAAGATTATCAAGTGATGAGTAGGCGACTCTTGATAGTAACCTTTATTGGTCAACGCCTTCCACTTCTAGGTTAATAGCGTGATGTATTACTGAATCAAGTTAAACTTGGGTTAAACTTTTATTGGGCATACGAGCATACCACCCCTAGAAGCCACGTCAACCAGAGGAGCTAATTTCAAAACGTCACATGATCAACGTCACTGAGTTTCCTGAATTTTAATTTACAATTTATTTCTACAGGGCTACATGGGATGAAATATCTTTTGAGAGAGAATACATACTAGTAATTTTATGAATCTATTACTTGACATAGATGATGCTGTAATGTGTAATGCTATAGCAGAATCGATTTCTATATTTATCGATTTGTTTATCTTTAGTGTTGAAAATGTTCATATTTTTCCCAACTACTCTAGTTCGTATTTTATTTTTAGAACTTGATAAAAATATTTATTGGTGTTGAGTTGTAGTTATGACAAGTTCATATTTTAATATTTGGTATCAGAAATTCACATTTCTTATAATAGGAGAAATTTCATTTTACAGGAATAACGTCCTTTCTTCTCATCTGAGGAAACTGTACAGGTTTGTAAGTGGAGTATAGGAGTTGAACAATATACAGACAGTGGTCCAACAAGACTTGTAGATGTGGATTCGTACACAAACACCGGTGAGGATAATAGTGGAAGGCATTGTTCAAATGGCAGGCAGCTATAAGAAGTTTAATTAAAAATGCCCGCTCAAGAAACGGCTGAATGTAGCGGGGTTGTTATTATTATAACAAGTTTTCCCGCTGTTAACAATGGTGGATCTCTTTGAGGAAACATAACCGGAAGTGGAAAGGAAGTGCAGGGCGGCAAGGGGAGAGAAGGAAAGGGAGAGAAGTACAATGGGAAGATAGGTGAGAGAGGTGAAAAGAGAGGAGGAATGTGAACGAGTGAAAGAAAGAGTGGATGTGTTGAGGGAAAGAATGAAGACATAGCACAATGAGAAGTGAGGTGAAGAATTAATAATTGTCAAATTGAATAGAAGAGAGAATATGAAAGGAGAAAAGATGAAATAACAAGAGAAGTAGGGAGAGGATAGATAGAGAGAAAGAAAAACGAAAGAGATTGGATTAGATGAGTTATTTATTCATGTAAGCTACAATATTTATAATTATATTCTCGCTTATAAATCTTATTCACCATGAATTACAGTATAGCTGATCAATAAACGAATTCCACAAAGTATGGGAAATTATTAATCAGACTTGATTGAATGCAATTTGAATAATGATAGTAATCATGATATTGTAATGTAATCACATGTATCGACGGTGTTTCAACAAATTGATAATTTATGTCGACTCTGTGGAACGAAAATAAAATAATATCCTCCCCATCAACACGCGACAGATATATTCAAATCAAATCAAATCAAACAGCTCTTCATTTACGAAAACATAATACAAATTTATAAAATTAATTTACACATTCAACAGTGAATACTCTCCAGAAAGACTTGAGTCTGTGAGTGGAGAGTGAATTCTTTTAAGTTGATCGAGATTATGTTCTCATGTTTTGTACATATTATAATTAAAACTATTGTAATTGAATTTACTAGCATTCTTCAGAAAATCAAACAATATAAATTGCACACAATGAAATTCTATAATGGTTATCAGTATATAACAAATATATAAATAGTAGCTTAAAGGCTATACTACTCATTATAAATGGCAAATTCACTATGAGTTCAAGTTCTGAATGTGAAGACGGATTGAATCAGTTACTCTGCAGCATCCTTGCCAATTTCCAATAACCATCTACTCAAATGTTGCTTGTAGGTATTAATACTGTAATTTTCCGACAGTTTTGAATGTTTGAGAACGTTTCTAAACAATATATGACAGATGTATTTACTATTATTTTTAAAGCAGTTATGTAGGAGTCGGGGATGGGCAATACCAAAGTTAATTAGATTTCTTGTATTATGAGTATGAACTAAATTATTGAAAATGAAGTGTTTGTTGTAGAATAAAATGTAATTCATTAAAACTCGTATGTAAAGCTGTATAATATTAAAAACTTGAAACTCTTGTTAAACCCATCTAATGGGTGGCAAAGCTGTCTAATATTAAAAACTTGAAACTCTTGGTGAACCCATCTAATGGGTGATGATAGTCTCGCCTGAGACATGTCTTGATGATTGCTCGCTGTGCCACCACCACCGGCTCCATTGAGTACTTTGATTGATTGAGAACTTTATTTATGTAGATTACAATATATACTGACTTATACACTATCAATATACAATAGCTTACAATTAAGCAAAATTATTGATAAATTTGCATAATATAGACTGAGTAAATAATTATTGAACTGTATTATGATATGAAAGAAGCAATATGGAATGACTATATATAATTATGCATCTACATAAATTGACAGAGCTTTGGACATATCAATGTCCATTCTCCGGGAAGAATATCCAAAATATCCTTTCCACAAACTCTCTACAAAGATAGAGAGAGAGAGAAAGAGAGAGAGAGAGAAAGAACGTGAGAATGGAGGTGTAGGGAAGAATAGTTATGGAACAATATGGTGGAGCCATAAACATTTTTAAATTAAAGAAAGGAAATGAGAGAAAAAAGATTAAGAGCGTTATATATGAAAAGAGAAAATGGTGGAAAATAGCAAGTGAAATAGTTGAGAGAATAGGAAAGAGAATGAAATTACAAGATGAAAAATAATAGTGATGATATGAGACAGCAAAACAAGAGTTAGAAATAATCGTTTAATAATGTTTAAATCATGAAAAATAGAAATAATAGAGCAATTGAAAAAATAGGGAGTAAAGAAGCGCTCATAGAGAGTGGAAGAAGAAGCGGAAATGAGAGGGAAAAGGGGAAGAATAGGTAGAGAAGAAAAAGGTGTGAGGGAGAGAAAAGAGGAAATAATAGGGAGAGAAGATCACAGAAAATGGAACTGGAGGTGGAAATATATTATATGAGCGTTGTTGGATGGAAAGGACGTTTGAAAATCAGAAAATGGAGAAAGAGGAAGAGAATAATGGGTGGAATAAAAATAGGAAGAAGAGAAGAGTAAATGTAACAATGAGAAAAGAGATGGAAACATAAATTACGTCAGGACAAACGAAACCGCTAAAATGCTAGATGTTCAAGATCTCTGAGGAGATTATCCTGGAGGTCTGTCTTTCACTTTATGTTGTCTTTAAAGACGGAAAATTCTAAATGAATATCCTGGACAAGCCCAGTCTTCATATTTTTACGATCTACAATGTTGAGGGAGATAAGAGAAGTAGCTATAAGTTGAGAATAGCGTTATAAAATAATATTCCAGAAGCTTGTGGTGTTGTTCAGCAAAACGTAGTTCAGTGAAACATTGTTTAGTTCAACAAAAGCTTCCTTGCTGCTTTTCCAATGGCTCGGAATCCACCCAGGATCCTTGAAATCTTTGGGAATCCTCAATGAAACAAATTCAGGTATCATTCTCGGTCCAATACTGATATATCATGTTATACTCGTATACAGTTCAATGATGAATGATATTATGTCTGGTTCTATACAAGAGTCAATAATTTATAAGAGGGAGGGGGCAAATTGAAGAGCTCGATTCCAAACGGGCCTAAGTCCATTTTTGTAGAAATTGAGATATCAGCTGATTATTGAACCTTATACATAGACCTTCATTCCTAGCATACTAACTACTCCAAACTATCCTTAGTCACTACAAAATAAATATCACAATATCACGTTTTTTTCCAAAGTGTATCTAAGTCCATTGCTGTTCTTTTCCATTCCAACCTTAGTCCTTTGCGCATGCGCAGAGCATCTTTTTCTGTCTGTCAACTCAGCAAATACAGCGCTTGAAGAAACTTATCATATTAGTGACATGAAGAAGGTCCAAGTCCAAGTTTCTTTCCAAAATGTCACCAAGTCCATGGACTTAGTGACATTTTGGAGAAAAAAAGCAAGGAAATTAACCTATTACACAGGAATTACTTCAAAATATGCAAAATTATTGTATGGAATTCAAAATACACACTTTATACATTGGATTATAAACATTTTCCAACATTTAAGTGATGACTATCAAAAAATCGATTTGATGAGAAAAACACTTTTGTGACTTGGGCCCGTTTGGAATAGAGCTCTTCAATTCCAAAACATTATTTAGATTACAGTTTAAAACCTTGATCACTCGGTAGTAGTTTCCATTTCCACTCAATGTCATATCAAAGTTCAATCTTTCTTTATGATTCATTATAAAATGAGCGAATATTTTTTGAAAATACCTTTCAAAATATAATAACCTATTCTGTACGTCATATAATAGTCACTGTTTGTGATTAGGTTAGGATGTTGTAAATAATTATTGAATGTACAGTACTCACGTTTCATCAATTATATTTGGTGCAACCCTTTCCAATAGTTGTTCCCCCCCCTATCCTACTTACTCAATTCCAAGAATGGAAATCCATTTCCAGGCAGTCGATATCACACGTAACAAAATCTTCACCGGAGATAGACGAAAACAATCCAATTCCACCTGACAAGAATTTGATGCAACATTTTTTCAGAGTGCTTCTTCCACTCAACAACAAGATGGCGGAATTTGATCAAAAGTCACTCAAACCCTGTACGAATGCAGTGCATGATATACAGGTTGCCAAATTTGATCAGGTCTCTCACACTGTTCAAATGCAGTGCATGATTCACGTTGAAATCTGAAATGCTTCAAGCTTTAGTGAGTTTCACATAACACTGTCAGAGTTTCTTATAGAACAACGTCTATACTTCTCATTCAACCAATGCTGACAAATAAAAGTTTATGGAGTTATAGTGTGATTCACTCTATACTGTCAGCATGCCTCATAGGGAAACACCAATGCTTCCCGAACTGTCAAGGCTGACAGATTGCAGTGAATCTCACTACACTGGCCCCTATTCAATTTCGAATATCGGCGAAAATTCGAGGTAAAAGGTTGCACGTATCTTTTTGGAGTACGATACATATCTGATCTATCTCCACTTGTCATACTTTATTCCGTCTCTGCTCTCTGACACGCCCTCTCTCTCTCTCTCTCACACACACACACACACACACAAACACACATTGACTACCGGTCTCTACTGTCTCTCACTCTCTCTCACCGGTCGCGTGTTAATACTCCATCAATTATTTATGTAGATACAACCAAAAATATTTTACTATAATCATGATCATCCTCACCAATCTTCCATCTTGATATCTTTAAATTATAGTTTGAGTCTGTATATTTGAAACGTTCATTGTTCAGAATCGTTGATTTATCGAAAGTGTTTTATATCATTTTCGTTGAACATATTCGTTATCAATCTTTTTATTCAGTTTATAATATTTGTAATATTCATTTCATGTTGAATATATAGATATTTTATATTATCAAGACCTCCAACTCAAGCCAGTATTTATTCAGTAATCTACGTGAAAGAGAAGTGTAATCATATTGAAACTTTCCCAAGGAATTGTAAATCAACCTTTTACGGTTGCATGAGAGTCCAATCAAATTCAACCGCAGTAAAATGACGTCAACGAAGCGCGAACCAATAAGCGAGTATAAAGGCATTATATATATATATATATATATCTATATATATATATCTATATATATATATATATATATATATATATATATATATGACATTATATATTATAATTCTACAGTAGTTGAATTGGATTGGATTCCATGCAACTTGATATCAACTTCTCCCGAAGTTTTTCCCAATTTGACGAAACTTTTCAGTTCAAGAGTGAAATATTTTGGTTTGAAGATAAATCTTGTCTATTGTCCCTCATTAAATTGATGACGTCTTCCGAAGACACTTGTTATCGTGGACGCTTCATCAAATTTGAATTCTGTGCAGTATAGAGCAACATCCCACATGAATAAATGTTTTATTTATGCCTGTTTTCTCAAGTGTAGTGCGGACATGAACAATCTCTTCCGTTTCTCATTTTCACAACAACTCTGCCTCTCCTCTCTTCCTCATCATCACCACTACATTATCTTTCTCACTCACCACCACTTCCACCACTTCTTCTTCTTCTTCTTCTTCTTCTTCTTCTTCTTCTTCTTCTTCTTCTTCTCTCTTCTTCTTCTTCTTCTTCTTCTTCTTCTTCTTCTTCTTCTTCTTCTTCTTCTCTTCTTCTTCTTCTTCTTCTTCTTCTTCTTCTTCATCTCCTCAAATCCTACTTGTTCCTTTGCAAACGCTTCCCCCACTGTACTCTTCATTCCTTCAAGAAGATGCAATTGTTTAAAAAATTACATTGTTATTTTTACGATTTCTTCAATAAATTGAAATCTCTATACTTTCTCTCTCCTCTAACCTCTCATCCTCCTCTACTTTTTCACAACTATTTTAGTCATATCACCAACTCACTCCACTGTTCATCTTATTCAGAATTTTTAACCATTTATATTTGATTGATGTCAGCTCTGCTAATACAATCATTTTCTTCTGTGATAGTGAATATCTACGATATAATGAAAGTGGAGGAAGATAGGAGAACAGCGTTGCCGATTCTTCGCCTTGCTATTGCCCTATATAGAAGGTATCAGATGTAATACCAAATGTTCATCCAAGTGGGAAATTCTCAATTATATTTCATTCGCCAAGAGAATATATTTCTCAATGTTTTAATAAGAAATTTCCATGATTGAAATTGAATATTTTGTTGATTAATATATTTCTACTTCGCTGAAAACCTATCTGGAAACGTTGCAGGAAAGGATATAAAGCGCTATTGTTTTTCATACTAGTTTATTTTTATTTGTATTATTTATTAGTTAAGTTGATAATGTTTTTACCTTGTTAATTATACTTTGATTATCTGATCACACAACTGGATACGTGATCAGTATAATTTCCAAGATACTATTTAATTTCTACTTTTGTAATTTGTAATTTGAGGAGGAAATAAATTCATTTATTCATTTATTTATTCTATTTGCTTTGTCAAATGATAGACAAGAATAGCAACATGAATGTTGATCAAATACTGCCATTATAACGTGGACCTTACTGAATAGTACCGCTTATCCAAAGCCCACTTGATAATGGCGGTTTATTATTGATATGAGATGGCATCATTCATATTGTAAGAGAGACTAATCAACTCTCTCCCCTAAAATTTTCTTATCTCCACTCAAGTGAAGGTAATCTCTTGTTTTACACCACCTTCCTTTTCATCTCCATACACCACAGAGACGGATGGTGTATGTGTACTACTCCTATCTTCTCTCCCTGCATACACTCAATATCCTGCTGATCATCCTTGTTCCCTCTTGCTCTATCTCTACTTCATTTCATCCTCAAACACAAGGTCTTCACCATTCACTTGCCAATTTATCAATTTCTTCTGTCTCTCTTTTCTTCTTCTTCTTCTTCTTTCTTCTTCTTCTCTTCTTCTTCTTCTTCTTCTCTTCTTCTTCATCTCCTCAAATCCTACTCGTTCCTTTGCAAACGCTTCCCCCACTGTACTCTTCATTCCTTCAAGAAGATGCAATTGTTTAAACAAATTACATTGTTATTTTTACGATTTCTTCAATCAATTGAAATCTCTATACTTAACCTCTCATCCTCCTCTACTATTTCACAACTATTTTAGTCATATCACCAACTCACTCCACTGTTCATCTTATTCAGAATTTTTAACCATTTATATTTGATTGATGTCAGCTCTGCTAATACAATCATTTCCTTCTATGATAGTGAATATCTACGATATAATGAAAGTGGAGGAAGATAGGAGAACAGCGTTGCCGATTCTTCGCCTTGCTATTGCCCTATATAGAAGAAGGTATCAAATGTAATACCAAATGTTCATTCTAGTGGGAAATTCTCAATTATATTTCATTCGCCACGAGAATATATTTCTCAATGTTTTAATAAGAAATTTCCATGATTGAAATTGAATATTTTGTTGATTAATATATTTCTACTTCGCTGAAAACCTATCTGGAAACGTTGCAGGAAAGGATATAAAGCGCTATTGTTTTTCATACTAGTTTATTTTTATTTGTATTATTTATTAGTTAAGTTGATAATGTTTTTACCTTGTTAATTATACTTTGATTATCTGATCACACAACTGGATACGTGATCAGTATAATTTCCAAGATACTATTTAATTTCTACTTTTGTAATTTGTAATTTGAGGAGGAAATAAATTCATTTATTCATTTATTTATTCTATTTGCTTTGTCAAATGATAGACAAGAATAGCAACATGAATGTTGATCAAATACTGCCATTATAACGTGGACCTTACTGAATAGTACCGCTTATCCAAAGCCCACTTGATAATGGCGGTTTATTATTGATATGAGATGGCATCATTCATATTGTAAGAGAGACTAATCAACTCTCTCCCCTAAAATTTTCTTATCTCCACTCAAGTGAAGGCAATCTCTTGTTTTACACCACCTTCCTTTTCATCTCCATACACCACAGAGACGGATGGTGTATGTGTACTACTCCTATCTTCTCTCCCTGCATACACTCAATATCCTGCTGATCATCCTTGTTCCCTCTTGCTCTATCTCTACTTCATTTCATCCTCAAACACAAGGTCTTCACCATTCACTTTCCAATTTATCAATTTCTTCTGTCTCTCTTTTCTTCTTCTTCTTCTTCTCCGTCCTCTACTTCTTCTTTCTGCTCACTTCCACGATTCTTATCTCATTAACCTCCCTCTTTCTCTTATCTCATTTCAACACTTCTATTCCCGTCTATCTCTTTCTACTCCCCATCCTCCACAAACCTACTCCGTACATCAAGAGCACTCTGAGCCAACATTGAAAGAAATATTTTATTGCATTGCGTTGCATTTTCTTGTCATGTCCAATAACATATATCCATGTACATCAACCATATGTACATACATCCATCTGTACATCTATCCCATATGTACAGTATTTCAACATATGTATTGTATTACTTCCGTATCCGAAATTCACTCGTGTGTTTTACACAACATTTATGTGATGTAGTATTTCATACGTTGAACACAATATACATGACTTTTTAAGTTGGAGACCAATACTGGATATTTTGTACCCAGAGAGAATATAGTGAGCTTCACTTCTACTGTCAGCATTCCCCTTAAATAATATATATCCTTTCGATTCAACCAATGATGACAGTTTGAAGTGAATCCCACTATGGAGGAATACAATGGAATAGATTCTATTCTCTCTCTGTTGGTGTCTCAGCTTGCAGAATACACTATGTGATTCAATATTTCTGCTGTGTTTGCACCTTGTTTATTCATTGAAATGTATATCACGAATATAGATTACTCTACTACCTATAAAACACATTTGTATATATTCAATTTTTGTGTACTAAAAATAGCTTACTGTACTACATGAATGAATAAATTCAGGTAGCTCAAATTTTGAATTCATTTCTGAATAATTTGGAATATACTTCCATAAATCACATTTTTACATTTTATAGACTGCATTGTATATTGTATACTGTAATGAAGAGTATGGAAACACGCAGTCCGTGTTTTCTTGATATTTGGTCACTTTTGAGGTTATAAGAGACAATTCCAAAGTCGTAACTCTGCCTAAAGCAGACTATTTTTATTCTATATTTCATGTAATTTGCGCCGATACAACGGTAGCTTCTCCAAAATATCCGAAACAGAAATAAAAATTACATACACTCAACTGGTTTTTGCAAATCAAGAATCCAAGTATTCTTTTTTAAAACTTCTATTCACTACATGTTTCAACATATTAATGACATACAATTCAGTATGAATGGCATTAATATGTTATGAATAAAAGTTTCTGACAGAAGGGTACTCCGATTTTTAAATTCCAAGATACTATTAATTTCTACTTTTGTAATTTGTAATTTGAGGAGGAAATAAATTCATTTATTCATTTATTTATTCTATTTGCTTTGTCAAATGATAGACAAGAATAGCAACATGAATGTTGATCAAATACTGCCATTATAACGTGGACCTTACTGAATAGTACCGCTTATCCAAAGCCCACTTGATAATGGCGGTTTATTATTGATATGAGATGTCATCATTCATATTGTAAGAGAGACTAATCAACTCTCTCCCCTAAAATTTTCTTATCTCCACTCAAGTGAAGGTAATCTCTTGTTCTACACCACCTTCCTTTTCATCTCCATACACCACAGAGACGGATGGTGTATGTGTACTACTCCTATCTTCTCTCCCTGCATACACTCAATATCCTGCTGATCATCCTTGTTCCCTTCTCTACTTCATTTCATCCTCAAACACAAGGTCTTCACCATTCACTTTCCAATTTATCAATTTCTTCTGTCTCTCTTTTCTTCTTCTTCTTCTTCTTCTTCTTCTTCTCCGTCCTCTACTTCTTCTTTCTGCTCACTTCCACGATTCTTATCTCATTAACCTCCCTCTTTCTCTTATCTCATTTCAACACTTCTATTCCCGTCTATCTCTTTCTACTCCCCATCCTCCACAAACCTACTCCGTACATCTAGAGCACTCTGAGCCAACATTGAAAGAAATATTTTATTGCATTGCGTTGCATTTTCTTGTCATGTCCAATAACATCTATCCATGTACATCAACCATATAGTATATACATCCATCTGTACATCTATCCCATATGTACAGTATTTCAACATATGTATTGTATTACTTCCGTATCCGAAATTCACTCGTGTGTTTTCCACAACATATTATATGTGATGTAGTATTTCATACGTTGAACACAATATACATGACTTTTCAAGTTGGAGACCAATACTGGATATTTTGTACCCAGAGAGAATATAGTGAGCTTCACTTCTACTGTCAGCATTCCCCTTAAATAATATATATCCTTTCGATTCAACCAATGATGACAGTTTGAAGTGAATCCCACTATGGAGGAATACAATGGAATAGATTCTATTCTCTCTCTGTTGGTGTCTCAGCTTGCAGAATACACTATGTGATTCAATATTTCTGCTGTGTTTGCACTTTGTATACTCATTGAAATGTATATCACGAATATAGATTACTCTACTACCCACATGAATAAATATTCTCCCATAAAACACATTTGTATATATTCAATTTTTGTGTACTAAAAATAGCTTACTGTACTACATGAATGAATAAATTCAGGTAGCTCAAATTTTGAATTCATTTCTGAATAAATTTGGAATATACTTCCATAAATCACATTTTTACATTTTATAGACTGCATTGTATATTGTATACTGTAATGAAGAGTATGGAAACACGCAGTCCGTGTTTTCTTGATATTTGGTCACTTTTGAGGTTATAAGAGACGATTCCAAAGTCGTAACTCTGCCTAAAGTAGACTATTTTTATTCTATATTTCATGTAATTTGCGCCGATACAACGGTAGCTTCTCCAAAATATCCGAAACAGAAATAAAAATTACATACACTCAACTGGTTTTTGCAAATCAAGAATCCAAGTATACTTTTTTAAAACTTCTATTCACTACATGTTTCAACATATTAATGACATACAATTCAGTATGAATGGCATTAATATGTTGTGAATAAAAGTTTCTGACAGAAGGGTACTCCGATTTTTAAATTCCAAAGACATATAATAGTAGCCCTCAACGAATAGTCAACCAGACTGATCCCATGCAGTAAAAAGTATCTTATTCAAAATGATGAGAAATTCTACAACTATAGACAATTTAATTGATTTCCAATTGCGTTTTCTATTTGGTCTGTTCCGAAACAAATTCAAACATTCTCAAAATCATAAAAATTCGTGATGGAAATCCACAATAGAAATGGAATTAAAATCATCAAATACCCTCCCATATTTTATCAATGCATAACATGTTTCGACTTATGAGGGCCATTTTCAAATGGAATTCAAATGAGCCTATGCATTCAAGCATGAAAAAAATGTGATATTGTACAACTATAAAGATAATTTAATATTAATATAATTTTGAAATTAATATTAATATTAGTATAATTTTGAAATATTGTGCAACTATATAAACCAGATTGGAATATTCAACTATTTTGTTGAATAAATTTTTTTTTTTTGCACTCACCTAACAGGAGCAGCGACAAATCGGACAGCGCCATACTGATCAGATAGAAGTTGGTGGCGCTTTTCAGTTCGTCGGTGCGAAATATGACGACGCAGACGGCAACGTTGCCCAGCACGCCGGTCGCAAATATGAGCACATAGGTGACGGAGACTGGCAACAGGATATCCAGACCCAGTTGCTTTGGACCCATCGCTCTCTCCAGGAATTCATCGATTGTCTCGTTGCGCAGACGAGTCAGGTTGTTGATCAGTTCGGTGCAAGAGATGTCTTCCTCCATTGCGGCGTGAGTTGAGCACACAAGTAATGAGATGTATTATCTGAAAAAATGCGTAATAGATTAGAGGACTTTACTATTATCGAGTTTCACTCATAAACTAGCAGGTAACCCGTGATCCGCAAGGGTCTGTTCAGAGCACAAATGGTATGAATTTAAACGAACTGAAAACTTGACGTACTGAAATGTTGAAGAACTAAGAATAGGCCTTTGACCATCCTTGGTAAATTATGCATCTATATGCAAATTTTCAAGTTGATCAGTTCAGTAGTTCAGACAAGTGATGATGCGTCATACGTGAATTTCCTATTCCGTACATGTATAACCTTTATTATTATATTATAGATAGATTTCCACAGCATCAAAAAATAATCACTTATAATGACTGTATTGTATTTTTGTATTGTTTACGTTGTGATATTTAAATACAGTTGAAAAGTATAAAAAAATATAAATCTCAGTACCCTTTTAAATTATTTTGTCACAACATGTTTTGAACATTAATGCCATTTTCAAGTCAAATGGCATTTTATATTTTACATATTGTGACAAAACGATTTAAAAGTGTAATGAGATTTATATTTTTATTCATATTCAAAGTTGCTCTAAAGAAAAAAAGACAGTTGAGAAGTATCTACAATTACAATGAGTATTATCATATAGAAAAGATTGCATAATGTATCATTCAAGAAGAGTGCTAGGTGCTTTGGGATCAACAACTTTTGCGATATAAGGGTTCTGACATAAGAGAGGATGAATTTCCGCAGGTAGAATCGAGCTTTAAGACATATACTTTTTGGGATTATCAACTTTTGCGACTGGAGGGTTCTGAAAGGTAGAATCAGTTGTCTCCAACAAGTGGTTGGAAATCATTCTTCAATACAATGGCGTTGATCACATAATTATTGATTTAATTTGTAAAATCAATAGTAACTCATTTGGCGTCCTATTCATCTATAATAGCTATTTATGTTTTAAGAGAGTAATGCGCGACTTTATCGCTCGCGCAAAACAGTTATCACGCGACGCGAAGCGGAGCGTGATAATTTTGCAAGAGCCATAAAGAAGCATTACGTGCGAATTACATACAAATTTTTTTCTACAACTGTCCAAACCTGTTAAATTACTTATATCGGCGGAGATACAATTACCGACTTTTTAGGTTAATATCTGACTTTTTGGCGAGCTGCTTTCAATCAGCTGATTAGGAAGCTTAAAGAAACTCTTCTGCGCATGCGCGAATGATTTGGGAGCGTAAAATAAATCTACTGCGCATACGCGGATGGTTAGCGAGCGAAAAAGTAGATTCTCCTCAGAAATAAGCTGTTTTACGAGGAGAATTGAGTGTTTAAATTCTTTCTTTACGCGCAGTTGTAGAAAAAGAAGCTTTACGCACGAATTACATACAATTTTTTTTCTACAACTGCACAAACCTGATAAATTACTTATATCTGACGAAATTAATAATAATTCGTCTTCTGTATCCATCATGGCTGCAGTACTGGTACAATTACCGACTTTTTAGGTTGAGATCTGACCTACTTTTGGCGAGCTGCTTATCATCAGCTGATTAGCGAGCGTAAAGAAACTCTTGTGCACATGCGCAAATGATTAGCGATGAATTGATTTTTGATCAATGAAATGATCTTTTATTATTGTTTTCAGCTCTCTCTAATTTGCATCATCTCTTTAATAATTAAATACTATTTTTTATTGTCATTACAGCCCGAAAATATTTTTATTTTCTTATCTCTCTTTCCTTCTTTTTTTTCTTATTCTCTTCTGTTTTTTCAGTTCATCCTTTTGCTTTAAAATCTGGTGTGGCGCACTCACACAACTTTCCTTGCTGTTATGAAAATTGATCACCTGATGCTAGTGTTCACGCGCATCTCAAAGATCTGAGCCAGCTGGTGACAAGGCAATAACACTGGAGACACACGAGGTCTGCTATCTCTTCATAGTGAATGATTTAATAGAATCAACAGCTGCCAACAGTTTGCAATTGAATAATCACATTTTCTCAAATATCAAGCTTACTTTCAATTCTAGGTGGAAATGTTACTAAACATTAATTGTAGATATTCTCATGCTGAATATTTTCCACTTGAATTGTTTTGTTTTAATTGTATATGAAGCCTGATAATTGGGAATCTAAAATCAAACTTTGCAGAGATGGGGCGGAGCTCCTGAAATTTTCACATATATGGGACTTGTGGCAGTTGATAGAGCTTATCAATGACTATTTTGAGTATGGATTTGATGATTTGATATGGAGTTGTTTTCGAGAAAATCGCGAAAAACCCTGTTTTTGACAACTTTCTCACCATTTTAGCCGCCATCTTGAATTGCATTTGATCGATAGTGTATTGACCTCAAGTTCCAAATTTCAAGTCATTCCGTTAATTGTGAGATGAGATATCGTGTACACAGACACACACACACACACACACACACACACACACACACACACACACACACACACACACACACCACACACACACACACACAACACACACACACACACACACCACACACACACACACACACACACACATACATACCCAAGAAACGTATAGAAATTTAGAAATTGGGATACCTTAATTTTTTTCGGAAAGCAATACTTTCCTTACCTATGGTAATATGGCAAGGAAAGTAAAAACGTTGTTTCTTCTCTGATAATTTCAATGATGAAGTGAATGGTTTTATTAACAAATCGTGATTCATAACCAGTAACATGGTGTTGTGACGATGCTCATTAATGAACATAATATTATTCCGAGTAGTTTTTGGGTGAAATCAAGGTACCTAGAATACATTGTAGGTATTCTAGGTACATTGGGTAAAATGAAACCCACTAATGATGATATTCCTCCAAAGGTGTTTGCTACGTCATTGGGACTTTCAGTTTCGTGACTACATAAAAGTCAGAGTGGGCCTGTGATCTGTGGTAAGTTAGTTCACTCTAACCTGTCAGCATTGGTTAAATGGGGAGCTCTGATGTTATTCATAAGCAATGCTGACAAGTTGATGTGAATCACATTGTAGCTCCTAACTGTCAGCATAGATTGACAGGGGAGCATTGATGTTATCTATAAGAAAATGCTGACAGTTGTTAGTGAATTTCAGTGTAGTTTCTGAATTACTGCCTTGCCACCCAGCATTGTTATCTTCTGCGTTGCATGTTTATGTCATTCACTATATCTATACATGAATACACGAGAGTGTATTCTTCATTGATCCATTCCATCAGTTTGAATACATGTATATACTCTGTGTTGATTCATCCCCATTGCATGTATAATATAAGAGTGAACTATAGCCTAGCAGTACAGGTAAATAGAAGATACACAAGTCTATTCTACATCCATTTCATCAGTTTGAATACAAGCATAAAAGAAGGAACCCTTTTGTGTTTTACTCATTTTTACATTTTGTCTTATTTTGTTTTTGCTACGTGATACAGGATACCTGTATTGGTTCATTTTCATTGCATTTATAATACCAACGTTTTTCCCAGTTGAGAAGACTATAAGATAAAAATCTGGTGTGGTGGTGTGGGTGTGGTACACTCACACAACTTTCCTTGTTCATTGAACTCTAAGTCTCATTATCAAACGAGCATAATTTAGAGCATATAATGACGATTGACGGCAACATATTTGCAACTACGATGAGACTACTTTATAATATGTGTATATACAATTGTTTTCAGAGTACTTTTTCCTTTATGTAAATTGTGAAATTCGATGATTTTTTTTAAATTCGTCAAAACAGCTGTTCTACAGATGAAATATCTTGACTATGACTGTGTTCTTTTTATAAACTGCTCTACCTACCCACGATATATGGAAGAAGAAAAAGTAAAAACCGTGTACCTACCTACCTCATGCACGAGAAGGAGGTTACAAAGTCCATTTCTCAAGGATTGGGTGGACCCCCATTAGTACCCCAGGAAAAAGACTAATGTCAGTTGATAGGGCTTATAAATAGCTATCCATGGTATAAATTTGAAGAAAATTGTTAGAGCCGTTTTTGAGAAAAACGTGAAAAACATGGTTTTTTAGTCATTATCCGCCATTTTTCTCAAGAATATTACGGAGCTCCTGAAATTTTTCCAGAAATGATACTCATGCCAGTTAATAAGGCTTTTGAATAGCTATCCATGGTATAAATTTGAAGAAAATCGTTGGAGCCGTTTTCGAGAAAACCGTGAAAAACATGGTTTTTTAGTCATTATCCGCCATTTTTCTCAAGAATATTACGGAGCTCCTGAAATTTTCTCTGAAATGAGACTTATGCCAGTTGATAGGGCTTATAAATAGCTATCCATGGTATAGATTCGAAGAAAATCGTTAGAGCCATTTTCGAGAAAAACGTGAATCAATAAATCAATTTATTCAGCCTGGCGATACAGTAGTACATAAGGCTACGTCATAAAATATTTTATAAAATTACGATACATAATAAAATCATAATTAGGTCGAAATACATAATAAAATCATAATTAGGTCAAAATACATAATAAAAAATCCTTAAAATGAGTAAAGACAACAATATCAATTACAGTAATAGCATTCAATAGTTCACCCATAATAGGGCTACGTTATAATTAACTATTTCATGTAATAGTTGACATTAATAATTTAATCTACCTACCACTGTCCTGAATTCCTCTAAATAGTAGAATGGATTTACTATGAGCCATTTTCTTAAATGTCTGAGGAATACAGGCAGGGGAAGGGTACGGAAGGAGGCTGGTAAAAGGTTGAAAAATTTTATGCCCACTATTGGAAAACTCGAAAGAGATTTGCTGAGTCTGCACCTAGGTACATGCAGATCTCCACTGGCCCTAGTCGGATAATTGTGAATATCACTGGCAACCGTCAGTACATTTTCCCTCAATTTTATCTCTTTCAAGCACTGATACAGAAATTCATTGAAAACTGTTAATATTGAATTTTCCTTGAATAGAGGTTTACAATGATCTAGGTAATCTGCATTGCTTATTATTCTGACTGCTTTGTTCTGTAAAACTAATATTTTTTTTACACCTGAGGAATGGCCCTATAACCTGATACCATAAGACAGGATTGAATGGAAAAAAGCATAATACGCTTGTTTAACAGAATTATCAGGCAACTCACATTTTAGTCTCCTCAATAGAAATATATTTCTGCTTAGCTTAGAGCAAATCATTTCAACATGATGTTCCCATAATAGTTTAGAATCCAGCATGAAACACAGTAGTTTAACTGGGTTGTCTGTCCCACTAGCATTGTTTAATGAAAATGTGATTTCCTGTGTTTTAGTTTCATTTAAAACAAGTTTGTTAATAGAGAACCATTTTTTAGCTTTATTGTAATGATCAAGAACTGAGTTTCTTGCAAGGTCTACTGTGGAACTGGATGCATAAATAGTGGTATCGTCGGCAAACATCAAAGCCCTACCAGATAAACAATAGAACAGATCGTTTATTGAAACAATGAAAAGTAAAGGCCCCAAAACTGAACCCTGTGGAACTCCCCTTCTAACAGGCAGTGGTGGAGAGTCAACACCGTTCCAGCTCACTATCTGTTGTCTATCTGCCAAATAGGATTCAGTCAACCTGAGCGCATCATCTTTAAGACCATAATACTTTAACTTCAAGAGGAGAATATCATGTGGAATGCACTCAAATGCACGCGATAAGTCACATAGTAAGGCACAGGTAGACTCCCTGGTTTCAAAACGATTTAAAATATGCTGGACAAGGGATTCAACAGCCAACACCGTTGACTTATTTTTCCTGAAACCAAACTGAGCTGATACCAAATGATGATGCTTTTCAAGGTAGTTGTACAATTGGTGAAATAAAATGTACTCGAATATTTTGGCAATCATAGGAATGATAGAAATGGGCCTATAGCTAGAAGTATTATTTCGTACACCCTTTTTGAAAATTGGTACTGTTCTAGAGAGCTTCAGCTGGTCAGGAAAAATGCCTTCTGATATGCATTTATTAAACAAGGATGCCAGCAAGGGAGCGAGAATCGGCTTTATTTGTATCATAAAATTAGGTGTCATTCCATATATATCTCTTGTGTTAGGTACCTTTTTTCAAATTTTTGGTTGCATCTATTACATCCTGATCACTTACTGGACTTCAACTAAATGAAGAGACAACACTAGGCAACAGAGTATGGTTTATAGGAGTATCATCTAAATTCAATTGTATTTCATTAACAAGTTTTTCCACTGATTTAACAAAGTAATTGTTGAATTCGTCAGCTGATGCAAAAGAATCATCTTTCATTTCTGAGGGAGATCTATGCTGATTTATTAGACTCCATGCAGCTTTGCTTGGGTTAGATGATTCAATAATAAACTCGGCATTGGCATTTAGTTTGGCAATTTTTATTTTTGAGCGATATTCGCGCCCAAGGTTACGCAACAGGCTCATCAAGTTGGGATTGATCTTGGCCAAGTCACTTACAATCATTATAAAATCTCTGAGTCTGGCCATCTCGGGACTGTACCAGTCAACTTTTGGTCTGCTAGGTCTACCTAGTTTCATTGGAGCTCTACTATATTTTATGTTCACATTTTTTGACTCGAGTGGGAAAAAAGAGTTGAATAATTCATTAAACTTTAAAAAGAAAATATTAAACATTTCCTTGCCTGGTAATTCTCTTACAATATTTAACCATACCCCAATGTTGGACTGCAATGCAGCACCAAATAATATAGTAGCACTTTCACTCATAGTCCTAAACTTGAAGGATTTACTCATCCTAGGCAGATTATCCAGATATGCCAGTTTGACATCCATAAATACATGTTTGTGATCTGATATCTGGTTACCACTAACATTAGTAGCTGTCATTTTTGAGGTTGGTCAAGATAGAATCTAGAGATGCATTTCCCCTAGTCGCCTCCTGTACTGTGCTATGCATACCAAAGCCCTGAATCAAATGTATAAAGAGTCCTTCATTTCATTGGGAGAGTATACTGTATTGAAATTATGATCTGTACCAACAAGAAGAAATAGGCCAGCTGATAGTAAATAGGTCAGGCATTGTTCCAGCTTATTGAAAAACAAGTTAACATCACCACCTGGAGGCCTATACATAGCAACCACTACCAGTGATAATTCAGCAACAGACAAACCTGCAAACTCTGCCACACCCTCAACACAAGAAACACTTAATTCCAATGGATTTACAGTTAAGGAGAGTTATTTTTTTACAGTTATTGAAAAACATGGTTTTTAGTAATTATCCGTCATTTTTTCCGCCATCTTGGATTGAATTTTATCTTATTGTCGGGTCCTCATGGTATAAGGACCTTAAGTTTAAAATTTCAAGTCAATCGGTTAATTAGGAATGGAGTTATCGTGTTCACAGACATACACACACACACACACACACACATACACACACACACACACACACATACACACACACAGACCAATACCCAAAAATCATGTTTTTGGACTCAGGGGACCTTGAAACGTATAGAAAACTTGAAATTGGGGTACCTTAATTTTTTTTGGAAAGCAATACTTTCCTTACCTATGGTAGTAGGGCAAGGAAAGTAATAAGAGTGAATTGAATAGCCTTTTATAAACATTAAATACGAATATGAAAGCGTGTTCTCCATTGATCTGATAGATCTACTTGGATAGAGGTAGGGCATGGACCTAGAAGTTGTTCTACTTAGATTTATATGGGTGGACATGATGTACTGAACCGTTAAAAAGATGAATGATTTTTGAATTAGTCGTATACTAGTTAAAAAGTATTGAAAATCAAAACACTCAATTGGACAAAGTTGAATTTTTTGAATTTTGCTAGTGAATTGTGATAGTGATGAAAACTAGTTCAGGATAATTAGAATAGAATTACTGTCTTTATTTTTGACCTAGGAGAGCGAAGTTAGGGCGCAGTCGCCCCTCTCTCACACTTAAACCTCACTATTTATAATAGTGATAATTCAGAGACATAATTATTATGAAATATATGCAACTTCTCTATTCGTACAGGGATGATAATACATATAAATATTTAAAATTTTACAATACTCGCTTGCATGAGAGTATTTATTGGCATCTAGGCCTGAATTCAGTTTTTGAAATACAGTTGAAAATGTTCTATTTGTATTTAATATTCTGTAACACTTACATCAATGTATAATTCACTTCCTATTCATAGGTTGTCCTTCATTGAAGCTTTCGATCGTACACAATATAATAATCAAGTAATTATCTATCTATTTATTTCATTGATCGCTGAAATTAAGATTGGTCATATATCTGATATGAGATATATCCTATATATCTCACCAGAATATTTCAAACCAGGGCTGTGGGCTACAAGATAAGGTATTCCACATTTTTTCCATGAACAACTAAATGTAAATAGATCTATTCATAATTTATTTTCCGTTGTGCACATACGTTATACTCCACATTGATCAATCACGCAAGCTTCCACAATGGTTGAGTTCAAAGCCACTGATCAATTCCATCGGGTTTTTTTTTTCGTTCAGTAAAAAAACCTGATCAGAGATTCGTGATCACAGATGAACCACAGAATGAAAAGTCGGCTAGTATCTTGACGCCATAATCCGCCATCTTGAAAGAAAGTGTAGCATTAGCTACACTTTAATACAGCTGCTGTAATACAGCAGTAGTTTTGATTTCTAACAAGATGATGCAGTCATGTGTCGTGGTCTTGGTGCATTCAAATCTTGGTCAGATTGATAGCTTCCATTTTGTGTGTATTCTGTGGCTGAACGGTTGCTCATGAGTCATGACTGACAGATGTTTCCCCTGTTGATCATATTTTGTAAACAAAACTAGAACTTAACCTATTTCATTGTAATCAATTAAAATGGAAAACCATCAGGTGATTGGAGTAGTTTTAAATGCTTTGTGAAATATTTTAAATGTTATTGAATTTATGTAATCATGCATTTCTCTGCTCCCAAATACATTATAATGGAGTCCATCATTTGTAAACAACCTCATATTCAGCCATGTCTGTTTAAGTTCAGCTAATCTATTTACGTTCTTTTTCCATCGGTGGAAAAGTACGATTAACTGATCAGTGAACGAACCGGATATGACATTTTTTTTTATCAGTTAGACCAAAGACGACCTTGGAGGTATAAACGCACAATACCTATGCCTTCCCAATGCTGGCTCTAACTTGAAATTAAAGGTTCCATTGAGGTATTTTAGCGCGAGATATTATATAATATATACTCATCGATCTGAATGTGGCTCCTTGCTGTTATGAAATTTTATCAACTGACGCTAGTGTTTACACGCATCTCAATTCTACTATCCAAAGATCTAAGCCAGCTGGTGACAGGACATAACACACGAAGTCTGCTATCTCTTCATAGTGAATGATTTAA